>NC_083409.1:14100878-14239248 GCF_020745735.1 Hemiscyllium ocellatum
CTCAGAAATCGCTACACTAGGCCGAGTGACCATCGCGCTGGGCTGACAGTCTAGCATGCTGGCTGAGAGGCCACCCACATTGAACTGAGAGGCCATCATGTTGGACCAAGAGTCTGTCTTGTTGGGCTGGAAGATCTCCCTGCCAGGCCAGGACACTGCCACACCAAGCCAGGAGGCCACATCATTAGGTCTGCACTTGGTCAGAGGCCTGGCGACTGAGGCTGGGAGTCGGTGCCCAGGAGAAGAAATAAGGGAGAAGAACAAAAGAAAAACACAAAAGAAAAGGAAAAGAGAAGTGGAATAGAAAGAAGAAAAGGAAACAGACGAAGCAGATGAACTCGGGCTGAAGCATCCTACTCTGCTGCCATCTTGGATTACCGGGTCTCAGGCTACAGTCTGATATTGGTCAGCTGGTAACTTGGGCAGAGCAATGGCAGATGTAATTTAATCCTGATACCTCTGAGGTGATCTAACTTGGGAGGTCTAATAAGGGAAGGATATACACAATGAAAGGCATGTGCCTTGAGTATCCTTATGCATGAATCACAGAGGGTTGGTTACAGGTACAACAAACAATTAGGAAGGCAAATGGAATTTTGTCCTTCATTGCTAAAGGGATTGAGTTTAAAAAGCGGGAAGGTTATGTTGCAGCTGTACAGGGTGTTGGTGAGGCCACACCTGGAGTACTGCGGGGGGGGGGGTAGGTAGGGGCGGAGAGGGAAGCCCCTGTAAACAACATCCATTGACATTACTGTGTCCAAGACTTTTGTATCCTCTTCAAAAATGTTCAATGAGATTTTTTCAGCGTGACCAACTTGTCATGAATCCATGCTCTCCCTGGTTAACTGACCATTTTCAAGGTCTTCAGTTACCCCAATCCTTGATTATAGACTACAACAATTTCCACACCACAAATATTGGCTTAATGACCTGTAATTTCCTGGTTTTTCTCTCACATCCTTGTTAAATGTGAGGTGATATTTGCAATTTTCCAATCCAGAGGTATGACTGCTGTATCCAGGGAACTCTGAAAGATTATAGCTGAAAATGTGTTGCTGGTTAAGCACAGCAGGTCAGGCAGCATCCAAGGAGCAGGAGAATCGATGTTTCGGGCTTGAGCCCTTCTTCAGGAATCATTCTGAAAGATTATAGTCAGGGTGTCTACGCTGTGATCTGTTACTACCTTTATCACCCTCAGATGGAAACCTAGGTTCTGAGAATTTGTCACTCTTTAGTTCGATTAATTTCCTCATTATGGATATTTTACTGACATGAAATTTTATTCAATCCCTGTGCCTGATCCTCTGTTATTTCCTTTGGGAATTCAGGCAAATCCTTTTCCTTTTCTACTGCAAATCTTGAGGTAAAGTATTTATTTAACATGGCTGTCATCTCCCCATTGTCACTGACAAGATCCCTCACTTTCAGTTTTAAAATGGCCAACATTGCTCCTGACCTCCCAGCTTCCCTTTTATGGAACTGTAGCATTTCTCCTTATTGATTTTGATTTCCCTTATATGTTCCCTTTCAGCATCCCTTTTGGTGGCTCTTAGCTACATTGTGGCCCTTTGTATCTTTCCCATTCAGCAGAACCTGTTATTTTATTTGCTTTATTGTAAACCCTTGTCTTTTCCTTATCTCTTTAATTGTCCTTTGTTGTTTGTTCTAAGAAGTGGACCTTTTCCCTCTCAGGTATAAACTGGCTTTGTTTTGAGTTGAATGTTCCTTTAAATATTCCCCACTGTTCTTCAGTTGTTTTATCCATGAGCAGATTTTCCCAGATTACTGTGGACAGTCTCTGTCGCATCTCATTAAAGTCGGCCCTTACCTTAATCTCAAACTCTAGCAGCTGATTCATGCTTTTTACTTTCAAATGCGACACTGAACTCGATCATGTTATGATCACTATTTGATAAATATTCATGCACAAATAGTTACGAACTAAATCTGGCTCATTATTCATTACTAATTCCAATATTGCTTGTCCCCTTGTTGTATCCAGGACCTATTGCTGTTGGAAACTATTCAGCAGCAATTCACTATCTTTCTGACAGAGGGCTTGTCTGTCTCCCAATCTAAGTTAAAGTTAAACTTCCCCATTAATAATACACTGGCTTTGCTACACACTTGTCTAATTTTTGTATATATTACAATCCAGCACCTCAGAGCTGCTGTTGGCGGAGTGTGTGTGTGTCTGGGGGGTGGGGGGTGGTGGGATGCACACAATATTTATGACAGTTTTAGATCCCTTTCTGGTCCTCAGTTGCACTGAATGCTTTCCCCTCATTATAACCTCCCTCACCATTGAAGTCTTTGTGTTTCTAATCAATATAGCTGCTCCACCTCTTCTGTCATTTCCCCATGTCCATCCTGTGAACCTTCTAACCGGATATATTTAGTTCCCAATCCTAACGATTCTGTAAATATGTCTCAGTAATTGATCCTATAGCAAAATCTTTAATTTGAATTTGTGCGTGCAGATTATTGAATATATTCCTTACACTCAGTGCATTCGTATATTTCAAACTCTTATTTGGTCCATTCACTGGAATCTGTTCCTCAGCACTGATGCTGTATTCACCTCTTTCTTACTTCTCTCTTCTGATAGCTTTCCTGATATTGCCCAAATATGACCTTTTGCCAATTTTCACTTAGGTTGTTGGTCCCAACACACACAACAACTAGATCCTCCCCCATTTCCCCCACCCCCGCACTCCATTATACTTTCAAGCCGGTTCGAGATGCCCCTTATCTTGGCACCAGGCAGGCAACACACCATGCAGGACACTCAATCCTGTTCACAAAGGATGCTATCAGTGCCCCTCATTATCAAATCCCCCTCTTTCCTTTGTGGTCCCCCAGCCTGAATGGCCTCCTGGCCCACGGTGCAGTGGTTTTCTTTCATTCATTCATAGGATATGGGCATCTCTGGCCAAGCCAGCATTTCCTGCCCATAGGGCAGTTAACAGACAACCACATGAAATCATAGAATCATAGGTTCCATACAGTGTGAAACAGGCCATTCAACCCCATGAGTCCACACCAACATTCTGAGGAGCATCCCATTCAGATGTATCCCTTTATCCCTGCATCTCCCATGGTTAATGCACCTAATCTACACATCCCTGAACACTATGGGTAATTTAGCATGACCAATCCATCTAGCTTGCACATCTTTAAATTGTGGGAGGAAACCAAAGCACCTGTAGAAATCAGGTGAACGTGCAAACTCCACACAGACGGTCGCCCTAGAATGAATTAAACTCGGGATCCTGGCACTGAGAGGCAGCAGTGCTAACTACTAAGTCACAATACCACCATTGCTGTGTGTCTGGAGTCACATTTAAGGCTGGGTAAGGATGACAGATTTTCTCCTCTAAAGGTTATTAGTGAACTGAATGAGTATTCTCCACAATCAACAATGGATTAATATCACCAATAGCTTCTTAATTCCAGAACCATTCTTGAATTCAAATTCCACTGTCTGCCATGGCAGGATTTGAACCCAGGTTCCCAGAACATTAGCTGAGTTTCTGGATTAATAGTCCAGCGATAATACCAATGGCCATTGTCTCCCCCTGTGTTAGCCTAGCTAATGGTGTCAAAATTGGCCTTCCCCCTGTTTTGACACTTAATTTCTGCTCTATCATTATCTCTTTACTTAACATAAGTAAAGGGTGACACAGTGGCTCAGTGGTTAGCACTGCTGCTTCACAGCGCCAGGGTCCCAGGTTTTATTCTGGCCTTGGCCAACTGTCTGTGTGGAGTTTGCATGTTCTCCCCGTGTCTGCATAGGTTTTCTCTGGGTACTCCGGTCTCCTCCCACATTCCAAAGATGTGCAGGTCAGGTGAATAGCCCGTGTTAAATTGTCCATGGTTGTTAGGTGCATTAGTCAGACGAGGGTGGGTTACTCTTTGGAGGGTTGGTGTGGACTTGTTGGGCTGAAGGGCCTGTTTCCACACTGTAGGGAATCTAATCTAATCTTAATGACTTTGAACCTGATAGAGTTATGGTCACTATCGCCAAAATGCTCCAAACCACGCTTGACCATTCTGCAGTGTATCCACATTAGTTTCCAAAAGCAATCCTTTTCCTCATTGACACAGGGAGCAAGTACCTCATTCCTGTTGGACAAGGAGCTGAGGCACCTGAAAGGCTAAATCCAGGCTGCATCGACCTGTTCACTTTTGGTCACACCCTCCTGTCCCTGACCACTGGCCATAATTTGAAGTATTTAACCTACAAGATGTAACTGTCTCCCCAAACACAGTGTCCAGGTAACTCTCCCCCTCCCTGATGTGTCACAGTGTTTGAAGCTCAGATTCCAGCTCATCAACTCTGAGCTGGAGTGCCTTGAGCAACCAACACTTGCTGTAGATGTGGTCACTCTGAGCTACAATGGGCTCCACCAGCTTCCCCATCGCAATTACACGTCACCTGGCCCTGTATATAGAAATTGTTTGAGGCGGTTTTAATTTGTATTTTTAAATTTCCTGTTGGTCTTTATTTTTTTAATCTGTAAAATATTTCTGTCAAGGAGACAGAGAAGGCTCCAGCACAGGAGGAGGCTGTTCAGCCCCTCGTGTCAGTGCTGGCTGTATATTAACCTCATTCACAATGAACATCTCCATTGAATGTCTGTTGTCAGGAATTGATTGAATCTGTTTTTAGAGACAGGATGACTAACAAATGATTAACTAACATGAACTGTTCCGAGAGAGTCAGCATGGATTTACAAAGGTTCAAACATCTTTAACTAACCTGATTACACTTTGTTAGGAGCTCACTAATGTGGGATAGAAGGGAATGTTGATGGCTATTGTCCATAGGGAATTCCACAAGACATTTAAAAAGAGACATGGAATCAGATGGAATTTGAGAAATGCATTTATCTTGGGTCCAGAGCTAGGAGACAGAGAGGAGGGATAATGTGCACGTCCTCCAATGAGCAAGATGTGAATAGTGGTGTCCCCAGGGATCTGTGCTGGGACCTCAGCTTCACACAATATTTCTCAATGACTTGGATGAAGAAATAGAGAACCATATTTCCAAGATTGTTGATCACTCTGAGTGAGGTGGTTTGGAGGGTGAGATGGGGAGGGTGGAAGGAGGCGAGAGGTTTGAGAACAAGGATGAGAACTTGCAAATCAAGATGTTGCTGGACTGGGAGCCAATGTTGGTCAGTGAGCACAAGGGGAGGGAATGGGGGAATGGGACTTGGTGGGAGTTCGGATACTGGCAGCAGAGTTTGGGATGAGTTGATGTTTACCGAAGGTGGTGGCTGTGATGTGGGCCAGGATAACATTGGAATGGTCATGTTTGGAGTCCCCATCACATAGCTGAGATTTGCAGTGTCTGATCTTTGTGATGTGGAGGATGTGGAGATCAGATCAGCCTCAAAGATGAATCTAAGGTAGTAAAGAGTCTGGGAGCTGAAGGGGATGGCTTTGATCTTTTCAATGTGTTTCCCAGTGAGCCTGGCTTCTCAGTCCTGACTGCTCTTAGCTGCTGTGATTGTCACTGATTGGACACTTATTATTAGAGATTCTGACCACAGCAGAAAGCCCCAGTGCAAAAAATAACTGCAAAGACTGTCAGATCGCAAGGTTGAAACTTCACCAAGAGAGGAAGTGAAAGAAGGAGCTCAGAGCAGCTGGACCTTTGTTACTGAGACGGGAGAAAACTGTGAACCATCTGCACTCCCTGGAATCTGACAGCACAAGAGGAGGCCATTCAGCCCATTGTGTCTGTGAGTGACCCAAGCAGTCCTACTACTCCTCTCTCTCCCCATAATCTAGCAAATCTTTCCTTTTCAGCTCGATCTTAATTGTCTCTTGTAGACCTGGGTAGACAGCGCAAGACTGCCCTTAATCTGGGTTCCAAATTGGTATCTCATTCATTCATTGGGAGACAAACTGCCTGGGCTGGGAAATGGAGCTCAGGATCCTGAACATTCCCTCTCCCCTCCTGAGGAACACTTCATTCGGTTTTGCATATTCACTCGTGGGAAGTGGGCTTCACCAGCTGTCCCAGCATTTTCTACCCTGTCCCTAGTTACCCTGGAGAAGGCAGTGGGAAGCTGCCTTCTTGAATCACTGTAGTCCACAAGCTGTAAGTTGACTCACAATGCTCTTCAGGAGGGAATGCTAGTATTTTAACCCAGCAAGGCTGAGGGATCAGCAACATATTTCCAAGTCAGGATGCTAAGCTTTTCCGAGGGGAAATTGCAGCTCATAGTGTTCCCATGTGTCTGCCGCTCCTGGTCTCCGAAATAGAAGTGGATGTGGGTTTGGAAGGAAACCAAAAGAAATGCGGATGCTGTGAATCCGAGATAAAGATCAAAATTGCTGGAAAAGCTCGGCAGGTCTGGCATCATCTGTGAAGAGAGATGCACAGGTCAAGCACGAAACATTAACTCTGATTTCTCTCCCCAGATGCTGGCAGTCCTACTGAGCTTTTCCTGCGATTTCTATGTTTGTCCATGGGTTTGGAAGGTGCTATCTGAGGACCTTTGGTGAGTTTCTGCAGTGCATTTTATCGATAATACACACTTCTGCTACTGAGCATCGGGAATGGTGAGAGTGGATGCTTTGAGAATATGATGCCAATCAAGCAGGTTGCTTGGCTCTGGATGGTATCAAGCTTTTCGATTGGATGAGAAAGACATAGACAGGAATAGATTAGAGGGATACGGGCCAAATGCAGGCAAATGAGACTCGTTCACTTCAGAAACCCTGGTCAGCATGGAATAGTTTGGCTTAAGGGTTTGTTTCTCTGCCATATGACTCTGTGACACTATCAGTCTATGAATGTTGTTGGAGCTGCACCTGTCCAGGCAAGTGGGGAGTATTTGCTCACACTCCTGACTTGGTTGACAGGCTTTGGGGGAATCAGGAGGTGAGTTACTCGATACAGTATTTCTAGCCTCTAACCTGCTCTTGTAACCACTATGCTTCTGTGGTGAGTCCAGTTGTATTTCTGGTCAATGGCATCTCAAGAATGTTGATAGTGGGGATTCAGTGATGGTAATAGCATTGACTGTCAAGGGACGATGGTTAGATTGTCTCTTATTGCTGATGGTCATTGGCTGGCATTTGCATGACACCGATAGGAAAGACTGCTCCTGAGATGAAACCTGGATATTGTCCAGATATTGTTGTATTTGAACATGGACTGCTTCAGTATCTGTGGAGTTGAGAATGGTGCTGAACATTGTGAAATCTTTGCCAATCATCCCCATTTATGAGCTTGACTTTAGTTGCAATATCTGTCCAAAGTCTGTCCTATTCAGTACGGTGATAGTACCACACAACACAATGGAGGGATTCTCAATGTGAAGGTCAAACTTTGTTTCTACAAGGACTGTGTGATGGTCACTCTTACCAATACTGTCAAGGATAGATGTACCTACAGCCACAAGATTGGTGAGGGTGGGGTCAAGCATCTTTTTCCAAATTTTTGGTTCCTTCACCACCAGCTGCAGAGCCAGTCCTCAGCTACGTCCATGAGGAACCAACCAGCTCGATCAGTAATGCTGCTGCCGAGCCACTCTCGGTGGTGGATATTGAAACCCCCCCACCCAGAGTACACTCTCTGCTGTCATCACCCTCAGTGCTTCCTCCAAATGTTGTTCAACATCCAGGAGAGACTGATTCATCAGCCGAGGGAGCAAGATATCTTGTAATCACCAGGAGGTTTCCTCGCCCATGTTTAACTTAGTTTCATGAGTCTTCACGGGGTCCAGAGCCAACTTTGAGACTTCCCAGGGTAACTCCCTCCTGGCTGTAGACCACTGTGTCATCAGCTCTACTGGGTCTGCCTTTCTGGTGGGACAGGACACATGCAGGGACAGTGATGGTAGTGTCTGGGGCATTGTCTGTATGATTCTGTGAGTATGACTGTGTCAGGCTGTTGCTTGACTAGTCTGTAAGACAGCTCTCCTGAATTTGGCCCTAGCTCCCAGATGTCAGTAAGGAGGATGGAGCAGGGTAGACAGGACTGTTTCTGTCATTGTCTTTTCTGTGTCTAGATCGATGCCTGTGGTCCGTCCGGTCTCATTTCTTTGTTGAAATATTGTCATAATTGATACAACTGAGAGCTTTGCTCGGCCATTTCAGAGGGCAGTTAAGGGTCAACCACATTGCTGGGGTACAGTTCCATGGACCCTGCAGTACATTCTGTCCTCTCCCACTTCCCCATTGTTAATGTGGAAGGCTGGAGGTTGCCAGTAGGATATCCAACTGCAGGAGCTATCACAGCCCCCTGCACAATTTTGTCCCCACATTAAATCCACACAAATCTTGAAGTCACATAGCACCTTCAATGTTCAAAACGGTCCGAGATGGTTCACAAAGTTGCAGTAAGAGGAATGGGGGAGGGGGTGGAGGAACATAAGAACTAGGAGCAGGAGCAGGCAATTCAGCCCCTCGAGCCCACTCCACCATTTAATACAATCATGGCTGATCCCATCTCAGACTCAACTCCACATTCCTGCCCACTCTCCATCATCCTTTAACCCATTACCCATTAAATATCTGTCCATCTCCTCCTTGGTGTGAGACAGGGAAGGGACCACTCCATTTCAGAAAAGACTGACTGTGGAAGGGGAAGGAGAGGGGAAGGGATTGGAACATGTTGTGAATGGACAGGATGGGTCAGTAGGTCAGAGCCTGTCCTGTCCCTCCAGCTCACACTGATGGCCTGAGGATCTCCTCTCTCTGCTGGGCCTTCATGGAATGAGGTTTGTGTCCAAACCAGTCCCCAGTGAGAACAGGCCAACAGAACAGAACAGCACAGAACTGCCCTTCATTTCACAAGAATCGTCCATCTTCCCGAGACAGACCAAACCCTGGTCATTGTGGGAAATGGGGCTTTATTCCAGGAGAAGACAGGGGTCAAGGGGTAACATCCATTTGTGGGGCAGAGCAGAGGGAGATTTATCCTGCATTTAACTGTCACCACCCAGGACACTGTCAGAAAGAGAGAGAAGCGAGACAGAGAGAGAGATAGAATGAGAGTGTCTGGGTTTGTGTTTGAGTGAGAGAGAGAGGGAGGGAGGAACATCTGAGACAGTGTGAGATATGTGATGAAACCAAAAGAGAGGTAAAGGGAGGTCGTAATGGTGAAGTTGAGGGATAAAGAGAGAGAAACAAGATGTGAGACAGTGTGACTGATAGGGATGGAGAGAGACAAAGAGATAAGGTGAGAGAGAGAGGGACAGGATGGGTGTGAGACTAAGCATGAAGAGAATTGACAGAGAGGGTAGGGTGGAGTGTGTGTGTGAGAGAGAGAGAGAGAGATGAGTATGGGTAGGTACAGAATGATAGAGAGGGAGGGAGAGCGACTGTAGATTGGGATGTAGAGAGGGAGGGAGAGAGACAGAGGGAGGAATATAGAGGGAAAGATAACAGTTGGAGGCTTTTAATTGAAGTGAGAGAGGGAGCGAGTGACAGAGACAGAGAGATGGAGAAACAGAGATTATGAAATGGAGTGAGCAATCATCAGTGAGTTGGAGGGAGTGACTATGAGACAAGAGTGTGAGAAAGAGAGAGAGAAAACATGAGCGATTAACAGTGGGGGAGAGAGTGGTGGAGAGAAAGATGTGGCAGATGTGAGACAGAGAGAGAGGGACATGTCCTGGTCACCACATTCTCGGAAGGATGTGATTGTACCTGAGAGGGTACAGGGGAGATTTCCCAGGATGCTGACTGAATCTGAGCTTTGAGAAAAGATTGGAAAGGTTGGGGTTGTTTTCCTTGGAGCAGTGACGGCTGAGATGGGACCTGATAGAGAGGGATAAGAATATTCGGAGCAGTGATAGGGTGGGTAGGAAGACACTTTTTGCATGAGACAAGGACTCAGTAACCTGGGACAGAGATTGTAGGTAACACAGACATGGACACATAGAAACTGCTGCAGGAGTTGGCCATTCAGCCCTTTGAGCCTGTTCTGTCATTCAGTATGATCATGGCTGATCCTCTATCTCAAAGCCATATTCGTGCTTTCTCCCTATTCCCTTCATGCTGTTAAAATGCAAACAATTATCTCTCTCTTTTTCTTGAATATATTCAGTTCCTTATCCTCCACAGCCTTCAGTGAAGAGAATTCCACAGGTTGACCACCCTCTGAGTGAAGAAATGTTTCCTCATCTCAGTCCAAAAATGGACTACCCTGTATCCCCCTGAGACTGTGTCCCCTGGTTCCAGACTTCCCAACCAGGGGAAACCTCGTCCCTGCCCAGCCCTGTTAGAATTTTATACATCCATCTGAATTCGAGTGAGTCCAAGCCCAGTCGAGTTCGAGAGAGAGAGGAGAATTGAGGAGAAATGTTTTCAACCAGAGGGTGGTGGGAGTCTGGAACTCACTGCCTGAAAGGCTGGTTGAGTCACAAACTCTCGTGACAGTGGAGCAGTGATTAGATATTCCCTTGTGTTGCTGCAGACTCCAGGATAATGGACCAAGAGCTGGAGGATGAGATTAGTGTCATCAGATCTTTCTTTAACAGCACAGATACAATGGGCCAAATGGCCTCATTCAGTGCTGTTCACATCAATGATTCTCTGAGAGAGAGAGAGAGAGAGAGAGAGAGAAGAGGAAGTGTGAGGGACTGACATGGCCCTCCCTGCCTGATGCCATTTACATACTGAGGAACACCCAGTCAGACTCTCACAGGCTGCAGCTTTATAAAGCAGAGCCCAGTGAAGGGAGAGTTTATTAGGAACCAGGCACAGGGACAGGAGCACACACCATGATTTCACACATCCAGCTGATCTGGCCCCTGGCATTCTGTGTCGCAGGTACAAATCTCTCTCCTTCCACCTTGAATCTTTAGCTGCTCTCCATTTCACTCCAATTCCACTGACTTGTGATTGAAGGGAAAATGCTGAAACCAGAGGAATGCTCAGTGTCTCCAACAATCTCTCATTTGACAGGCTCTTTCTGTGACAGTTCTGACTTCACTGTGTTTCTCTCTGATCCCTCAGGTATCAGTGGGGACATCACCATGACCCAGTCTCCTCCGGTGCTGTCAGTGGGACGGGGCCAGACCGCAACACTCACCTGTACGGCCAGTCAAAGCATTAGCAGCTCCCTTGATTGGTACCAACAACGAGAAGGTCAGAAGCCCTCTCTCCTGATCTATTATGCAACAAATCGATTCACAGGAGTCTCCGATCGATTCACCGGCAGTGGATCAGGGACCAGTTTTACCCTGAAAATCAGCAACGTTCAGAATGAGGATGTCGCTGACTATTACTGTATGCAGCATAGCAGCTGGCCTTCACAGTGATACAGAGCCATACAAAAACCTCAACACACACAGCACCAACTCCTGCACTGATACATCCCAGAGTTATATAAAATGAATAATATTGGACACATACAGTCCCACCATCTGAACTGACATATCCGACAGTTAGATGTAAATGAAACTGAGCAAATTACCCCATGCTGGGATTGTCACTGTCCACGACACACTCCAGTCCCTGTGGTGTCCACCGCTCACTGAAGGCCTCAAGTTTCACTCTTACACTTCGTGGCCGCGTGTGAAGAACAGCTGCAAGATTTAACATCGAATTTCACAACTCTCCCAAGCCCAGCTGCACACAACCCAGAGAGAAAGAGAGACAGAGACAGAGAAACAAAGACACATGAATGAGGGAGAGACAGAGAGGGGCAGAAAGAGGGTGAGAGTGAACGAGAGACTGGGAGAGGTTGAGAGTGATGGGGGGAAGCAGAGAGCAGAGGTTTTTGTACAGCCTCTGCACTGGGAGCTCTCACTGTGGCTTACGTTCGGTAAAGGAACCAAGCTCAGACTGAGTAAGTAAACCTCAATCCAATGTTAGTAACCCTGTCAATACTGAAACACACTTTCTAAAACACAAATGCTGAATTGTTGACGGTGTTAGTAGGGAGCTGCAGTGAATGAAATGGTTGATTGAAGAGCACTGTGTCTAACAGCGTATCCACCTGTATTTCTTTAGTTCCATTGCCCCCTTTAAAAGCAAGATATAAGTCAGTAAGTTTTACTCACCGTGTGGAGGAGCTCTGTCCATTTGCAGCCTGTGGTCCCATTCCTGCAGCATGGAGTGAAATCAGTGAGTAGCCTCCTGCCAGTCTCAGTGTGACGGACACGGGTAGAGTTTGATGTGAGCTCTGGCTCCCTGTCCCAGTCTCTGATCTCACTGACCTCAGCAGCAGCAGCAGCAGCAGCAGCAGCAGCAGCAGCAGCAGCACAGTGAGACACCGAGCTCCCACCTCCCCCAGCTTTAACTCTGCTCAATCACACAATCAGAGAATTGTTACAGTGCACAAGGAGGCCATTCTGTCCATCCTGTCTGTACTGGCTCTCCGAATGAGCAATTCACTGAGTGTCATTCTGCTGCCTTCTCCCTGTCACCTGCACATTGTTCCTTTTTGAATAATAGTCTCATTCCTTTTGGAATGTTTCAATTGAAGCTGCCTCCACCACACTCTCAGGCAGTGCATTCCACACCTTAACCAAACACTACCTGAAAATGTTGTTCCCTATCTCACTTTTGTTACTTTTCCCAATTATTTTCAATCCATGGCCTCTCCCTCTCAATTATTTCTCAGTTGGGAACATTTTCTCCCTATTTACTGTGTCCAGGCCCCTCCTGGTTTTAATTCCTCGAACAAATCTCCTCTCAGCCTTCTCCAAAGAAGACAGTCCCAAATTCTCCAATCTCTCTTCATAACTGATGTTCCTCATCCCTGAAATGATCTTTGGGAATTTCTTTTGCCATTTCTACAAAACGTCACCTCCTTCCTGATTTATTCACATTTTCTATGACCCTCATGATTTTATAAACCTCTATAAGGTTTATAAGTCACTCCTCAGACTCTTACGCATCAGAGTAAAAAGTCTCAGCTTTTCCAGCGTCTTATAGTCATGGAGTCATACAGCGTGGAAACAGACCTTTCAGTCCAACTTGTCCGTGGTAACCAGATATCCTAAATGACCTCATCCTATTAACCAGCATTCGGCTTACATCCCTCAAAACCCTTCCTATCCGTGTACCCAACCCAATGTGTTTTAAATGCTGTAATTGTATCTGCCTCCAACACTTTCTCTGGCAACTCGATCCATACACATACCACCCTCTGTGTGACAAGTTACCGCTCAGATCCCTTTTGAATCTTTTGCCTCTCGCCTTAAACCTATGCCCTCTTGTTTTGGACTCCCTTTCCAAAGGAAAAGACCTTGGATATGCAACCTGTCCATGCCCCTCATGGTTTTATACACATCTATAAGGCCATCCCTCAGCCTTGAATGCTGCAGGAAAAATAGCCACAGTTTCATCAGCCTTTCCCCGTAGCTCAAACCCTCAAATTCCAGGCCATGTCCTTGTAAATATTTCCTGCAGCTTTTTAAGTTTAACAACATCCTTCCTATCGCAGAATGATCAGAATTGTTCACATCATTCCCAAAGTGGCCTCACCAATCTCCTGTACAGCTGCACCATGATGTCCCAACTCCTGTACTCAATGCAGTGACCAATAAAGGCAAGCGTACCCAACACCTTCTTCATCACCCTGTCTACCTGTGACCCCACTTTCAAGGAATAATCCACCTGCATCTTCACCCCTAGGTTTCTTTGTTCAGCAACACTCCACAGGGCCCTCCCATTAACTGTATAACTCCTGCCTTGGTTTGCCTTTCCAAAATGTAACATCTCGCATTTAACTAAACAGAACTCCATTTGCTACACCTCTGCCCATTGCCCCATCTGATCAAGATCCCGCTGTACCCTGAGATGAATTACTTCACTATCCACTATCACGCCAATTTTGATGTCATCTACAAACTTACTGTAACTCCTATATTCACATCCAAATCATTTCTTTAAAAGACAAAAGCAGTGAACCCAGCACCAATGCTTGTGGCACACAGCTATTCACAGATTTCCAGTCTGAAAAACAACCCTTTACCAACACTCTCTGTCTCCTATCTTCAATCCAATTTTTTTACCCCAATGGCTCACTCCCACTGGATCCCATGTGGTCTAACCTTGCGAACCAGTCTATCATGTGGAACTTTGTCAAACACTTTGCTAAAGTCCATATAGACAATGTTTACTGCTCTGTCTTCATCAATCTTCTTTGTCACTTCCTCAATCAAATTCAGGAGACATGATTTTCTATGCATAAAACCACATTGATTATCCAAAGAACGTAAATCCTAACCCACAGAATCCACTCCAACATCTTACCCAGCACTGACATCAGGCTCACTGGTTTATAGTTCCCTGGCTTTTCCTTACAGTCTTTCTCAAATAATGGCATAACATTATTCCCGCCTTAGGCAACCGACTGTGTGGAGTTTGCACATTCTCCCGGAGTCTGCTTGGGTTTCCTCCGGGTGCCCTGGTTTCCTCCCACAGTCAAAAAATGTGCAGGTTAGGTGAATTGGCCATGCTAAATTGCCCGTAGTGTTAGGTGCAGGGGTAAATGTAGGGGAATGGGTCTGGGAGGGTGTGCTTTGGGGGGTCGGTGTGGACTTGTTGGGCCAAAGGGCCTGTTTCCACACTGTAAGTAATCTAATCTAATCTAATCTAATCTAATTAGCCAACCTCTCTGGTTCTCTAGCACCTTACCCATGGTTGTCAGTAATACACATATCTCAGCAAGGGGCCCAGCAATCTCTTCCCTAGTTTCCCACACTGTTCTGGGATACACATGATCAGGTCCTAGGGTTAATCTACCTTTATGTGTTTTAAGATCTTTTGCATCTCCTCATTTGTGTGTGGTCTCTTTTCAAGTCATCACTATTTTTACAAATTCCCTAGCTTTCTCCATAACAAATACTGACCTGAAATATTTGTTTGGGATCTCACCCACGTCTTGTGTCTTACCCAAATATAGCACTCACATTTATCTGAATTAAACTCCATCTGCCATTCCTCAGCCCACTGGCCCAGTTGGTCAAGATTCCATTGTATTCTTAGACAGCCTTCTTCGCTGCCACTAATTAGATTAGATTCTCTACAGTGTGGAAACAGGTCCTTCGGCCCAACAAGTCCACACCGATCCTCCGAAGAGTAACCCACCCGGACCTATTTCCCTCTCTGTAAATCATCTAACACTATGGACAATTTAGCATGGACAATTCACCTGACCTGCACATCTTTGGACCATGGGAGGAAACCAGAGCACTCGGAGGAAACCCACGCAGACATAGGGAGAATGTGCAAACTCCACTCACCCAAGGCTGGAATTGAACCTGGGACCCTGGTACTGTGAGGCTGCAGTGCTAACCACTGAGCCACCGTGCTGCCCCACCGGAACCATCACAAAGCCACCGATGCCTCCTGAAAATTCACCTGAACACACTCTCGCAACTCTGGCCCCTCTCTGCCCATTACACTGCTGCTACCCCAAACTATATTCAGAAACTAAAGACCCCTATTCTCAACATTCTCATCAGGATTCTGAACTGAATCCTGGTTGGAGAGTGGGATGCACTCAGGGGACTTTTGGACTGTCTGCTGCTTCCCCATTCCCTCTCTCCCTGCATATTCTGAAGCTGCAGAGTGACCACATCTAGAAACGTGCTCTCCACGGAGCTCTCAGCCTCACGGACGTTCCTCACTGACACCAACTGCTGCTCAAGCTCCGAAACCCGGAGTTCCAACTGCTGTCACTGACCTCACTTCTTGTACTCATGGTATTCCAGGACCGGGGAAACATTCTGAAGTTCCCACATGGATGCACACTCTTTCCACTCTTGGATTATCTCTTTGCAGAGTTCTGATGACAAACAGCTACAGCAGGGCTCACAGTCCAGTGGGTTCAGTGTTCCGGGGTTTTGGGGAAATTCTCCAGAAGACTTTAAGTAATAGGCGCAGAAATCAGCCATTCAGCCTATGGAATCTGCTCTGCCATTTGACCTTGGCAGATATGCTTCTCACCCCCATTCTCCTGCCTACTCCACAGGAACATTCTATCCCCTTTACAAACATGAACCTATCTATCTCTGTCTTTAATACACTCAGTGACTTGGCCTCCCTACCCTCTGTAACAATGAGTTCCACAGATTCACCACCCTCTGGCTGAAGAAATTCCTCCTCATTTCAGCTCGAAAGGGTCGGCCCTTCATTCTGAGGCTGTGCCTTGGTTACCTCGTCTCTCCTGTTTTTGGAAACATCTTCTCCACATCCACTCTATCCAGGCCTATCAGTATTCTGTAAATTTCAATAAGGTCCCTCCTCATGCTTCTAAACTCCATTGAGTACAGACCCAGAGTCCTCAACAATGCCTCATATGACAAACCCTTCATCCCCAGGATCATTCTTGTAAACCCCTCCAATGCCAGCACATTGTTTCTTACAATATGGATCCTAAATCTGCTCACAATATTCCAAATTCAGTCTGACCAGAGCCTTACACAGCCTCAGCAGTACATCTCTGCCCTTGTATTCTGGCACTATTGAAATGAATGCAAACATTTCATTTTCCTTCCCAAGCACAAACTGCATCTGCCTGTTAACCTTAAGAGAAACCTGAATAAGGTTTGTGCTTTAGATCTCCAAAGGCGTTCCTTATTTAGAAAATACCTCCACACCCTGACTCCATTGGTGATGATCTTTCAGGAATCAATGTCCCCACAATCTCCTCGGTGATCTCCTTAAGAACACACTGGTGTAATTCATCCAGTCTGGGTGAGTTATCCACACTCAGACCTTCCAGCTTCCCCAGTACCTCCTCCTTAGTGATGGCCACTACACTCACCTCTGACCCCTGACAGTCTTGAAGTACTGGGACACTGCTGATGTTTTCCATTGTGCAGACTGATGTCATGTATGTATTCAATTCCTCGGCTTTTTCTTCATTTTCCTATTATTCTTTTTCCAATGTCTATTTCTGCCTCCCTCTTCCTTTTTATATATCTGATGAAACTCTTGCGATCTTCTTTTATATTACTGGTTCGCTTTCTCCCACATTTCACCTTCTGTCCCCTGAATGTTTTTTTTTAGTTATCCTCTACAAGTTTTTAAAGACTTCCTAATCCTCTGGCTTCCCACTATTTTCCACCACATTGTATGCATTTTCCTTTTGTTTTTATGCTGTTCTTGACCTCCCTCATCAGCCATGGTTGCCTTGTCCACCCCTTAGTCTGTGCCTTCTTTTTCAGGATGAATTCCTGCTCTGCTTCCTGAATTACCCCCAGAAGCCCTGCTATTTGCTGCCCCACCATCTTACCTGCTCGGCTCCCTTTCCAATCAACTCTGGCCAGCTCCTTCCTCATGTCTTTGTCGTTCCCTTTACTCAATTGAAATCTTGTTCCATCTGATTGCAGCTTCTCCCTCTCAAACTGCAGGGGGAATTCTATCGTATTATGGTCACTTATCCAGAGGGATACTTTCATTTTCAGCTCACTAACCAAGTTTGCCTCATTACCCATCACTGAATCCAAAACTGCCTGTTCCAAATGATCAACCACAAGCTGTTTCAAAAACCATCTCATAGACATTCCATGAAATCCTTTTGTTGAGATGCTCTACCCAGTCCACCTATCCATTGAAGTCTGCATAACATTTTGTATTTGGCTTTTCTGTCTCCAGTTCCAAACTTCCAGCTCAGCACTGTCTCCATAACTTGTCCTACCTGCCTATCTTCTTTTGCACCTATCCACTCCACCCTCCCACCCCCTATTGTACTTAACTATTGTCCTCTATGCTACTTTGTCCGCAGCCCCACCCTCCTCTCATTTTTCTCTCCACCCTTCAGGCTGTCTGCCTTTATTCCTGATGAAGGGCTTTTACCTGAAATGTTGATTTTCCTGCTCCTCGGATGCTACCTCAACTGCTGTACCAATCCAGCACCACTCTAATCTAGAATCTGGTTTCCAGCATCTGCAGTCATTGTTTTTACCCTTTTCTGTCTCCTGATTGATTTTCTTCCCCACACCCTGGTTACTGCTTGGAGACCTGAACATAACTTACATCAGATTCTTTATTTCTTGGGTTCCTCAACTCTGCCCACACAGATTCTACACCTTCTGACTGTATCATTTCTTGCTATTGATTTAAAGTCATTTCTTACTAACAAGCCAACTCTTCCCCCCTGCCCATCTCCCTGTCCTTTTGATGGAAATGTATCCTTGGATATTTAGTTCCCAGCCCGGATCCCCTTACAGCCATGTCTCTGTGATACCCACAACATCGTACCTGCCAGTTTCAATCTGCACTACAAGCTCATTGTGTATATTGTGTGCATTTAAGTACAACACCCTCAGTCCTGCATTGACTGCCCTCCTTCCCATCATTGTCCTCTTATCTGCTGTGCTTTACGTTCGATACCTGATCCTTTCCACACTCTCTGTCCTTTTACATCTTCTAGAATCTTGAATAATCTCTCCAGAGCCCTCCTCCACTTTAACTAGTTTAAATTCCTTGGAAACTCAATTTATAAGACCATAAGACCATAAGACATAGGAGTGGAAGTAAGGCCATTCGGCCCATCGAGTCCACTCCGCCATTCACTCATGGCTGATGGGCATTTCAACTCCACTTACCAGCGTTCTCCCCGTAGCCCTTAATTCCTCGAGACAACAAGAATCTATCAATCTCGGCCTTGAAGACATTTACCTGGATTTGTGACATCATTTTTCTCCCTTACTCGAAATGTTTCGTGCATTTAGACACAAAGTCTTTAAGTTTGATCTATTATTGATTTCCCTGCACTTTTATGATCCCTTTGATATTCAAAACTCCTGTCCCTTCCTTTTATTTTCTGGTAACAATCAATCCCATCACTAACTACAATCCTACCTTCTCCTTTCCCTTCCGTTTTCTCAATTTCCATCCAACTGAACCAAATTACTTTCTCTTTGGGTTGAGTTCAGGACAATATTTATCCTTGAACCAAAATCATGAAGAATGCTCTTTGATCTCATTGCTTCCAGTGGGATCTTGCTGTGTAGAAATTGTCTGCCCATTCCTGAAATTGCAAAATTGACTGGTTTTCAAACAAAATGTAAATGTTTTGGGAGAGCCTGAGGTGCTGAGGGCTTGACTGAAACACAATTAGAGTCACAATTAGAAACAGACTCTTTGATCTGACTCATCCATGCCAGCCACAGAGACATAGAGTCATAGAGTCAGAGAGATGTACTGCACAGAAACAGACCCTTCTGTCCAACTCATCTATGCCGACCAGATAAACTAAATTAATCTAGTCCCATTTGTCAGCATTTGGCCCATATCCTTCACTCTGAGCAAAATATCTTCTTGTTTCATTTGATCAATGCCCCTCATGATGTTAGAAACCTCGATATGGTCATCCCTCAGCCTCCAGCGATCCAGGGAAAATAGCCTCAGCCTATTCAGCCTCTCCTGATCGCACAAACCCTCCAACTTGGCAACATCCTTGGAAATCTTTTCTGAACCATTTTAATGTTCCCAACAATGTTCCTAAAGCAGGAAGGCCAGAATTCCACACAGTATTCCAAAAGGGGCCAAACTGATGTCCTGTACAGGTGCAACAGCTCCCAACTCCAATACTCAATGCATTGCCCAATAAAGGAAAGCATGCCAAATGACTTCGTCACCCCCCTACCTACCTGCAACTCCACTTTCAAGGAACTAATCTTTTTTGGGATGAATTGGGAGTCTTTCAGTTGTACTTTTCCTAAGCACCCTGTTCAGAAACAAACTTCTTGCTTTCACTCGCAACTAAAAATCAGATAAAGGAGGTGATGATTTAATGGTACTATTGCTGAGCTGTTCATCCAGAGATCCAGATTAATGTTCTGGGGGCCAGGGTTAGAATCCTGCCGCAGCAGATGGTGGAATGTGAATTCAATTTTTAAAATCTGCAATTAAGAGTCTAATGATGACCATGAAACAATTGTTGATTGTCAGGAAAAAAACATCTGATTCCCTGATGTCCTTTAGGGAAGGAAACTGCCATCCTCACCATGTGACTCCAGACCCACAGCAATGTGGTTGACTCTAAATTGCCCTCTGGGTGATTAGGGATGGGCAATGAATGCTGATCCTAGCAGTGACACTCACATCCCAAGAAGCAATTTGAACAATGCCTGTTCTTTACTGGGGTTTGTTAGGTATTGGCTACAAATGTTCAAATGGATTGTCTTGCCAGTGAATGTTCAGAGAGTTAAAATCCCTTCGAATAACAGGGATTAAAATTGTTTCTCTTGTCTTTCAGGTGGTGACAACTCTCAGCCCAAGCTGACCCTGCTGCCCCCCTCCCCGGAGCAGGTCAATGCCAAGGGCACTGCCACCCTGGTGTGCCTTGCCAATCACTTCTATCCCGATGAGCTGGAGGTGCAGTGGAAGAAGGACGGTGCAGTCATTTCAGACGGGGTTCAGACCAGCAACTACCTGCGAGCTTCGGACAGCACCTACAGTGTCAGCAGCCTGCTGACCCTCTCTGGGTCTGACTGGGAGTCCGACGCTCGCTTCTCCTGTGCCCTCACCCACGTGACCCTCCCCTCTCCCCTCAGCAAGAGCATCAGGAGATCAGAATGTGTGTAGAGTATCGGAGACAGTCCACAGAGGAGACACAACTTTAAATAGAACAGGGCTGAGCTGGCAGGACAAAGGTCATTGTCAGCACTGAATTTCAACTCTCTTCCTTCTCAGGACCGGCTCAGAGACATTTCTGAGGTTCAGGGGTTATGGCATGTCATTGGGACAGAGTAGACAGAGCTTTACGCTGTGTCAAACCCCATGCTGTCCCTGTTCTGGGAGTGTTTGATGGGGACAGAGTTGACTTGAGATGCCAAGTAAAATCTCTTGAAGTTGCTAAAGAGCTGTACAAAGCAATGTGAACCTCAGAAGTCTCTGTTTCAGTAAACCAGATCTCCTTCCTGCTCAGTCGCCAGTTCCAATTTAAGGTTTTGTCACTGTTTGAAGGGACAGGGTTCTCGTGCTATTGAGAAAACCTCCACAAGTGTTTTCCTCAAGCTCCATTGTGGCTGTGAATTTGAGCAGCTTCCTCTGTCTGGGCTGTTAATTGCTGACTGTTTTCTGTCAATGTCAATCTGGAAAAGGGAATAAAGATGAAGAAGATTCAGTCTCTGTGTCTGTGTGCTTTGGAGATTGACCACTCCATTCAGCTGATTGGCTACATTTCAGCATGGCATTGTCACAATTGGCTATTCGCCTGTCAATCAATAACACATCCGTTGTAGAGGATACTGACAGCCAATCATCAATCACTTTCAAATGATCCCTTTGATCTGGAATCATTGGAGGTTACAAGATTCCAAACAGATTTCCATTAATGACCACCTGGACCATCTCTGACACCTCCCTCCCCTTCCTGGACCACTCCATCTCCATTAATGATGACCCACTTGACACTGACATTTTTTACAAATCTACCGACACCGAGGGTTCCACCTCTTCCCAACCTACCTCCTGCAAAAATGCCATCCCGTATTCCCAATTCCTCCGCCTCCACCATATTTGCTCCCAGGAGGACCAGTTTCACCACAGAACCACACCACCACACCAGATGGCATCCTTCTTTAGTGACCACAATTTCCCTTCCCACGTGGTCAAAGATGCGCTCCAACGCATCTCGTCCACATCCGACCCCTCGGCCCTCAAGCCCCACCCCTCCAACTGTAACAAGGACAGAATCACCCTGGTGCTCACCTTCCACCCTACCAACCTTTGCATAAACCACATCATTCGACGACATTTCCGCCACCTCCAAACGGACTCCACCACCAGGGATATATTTCCCTCCCCACCCATTCCTGCTTTCCTCAAAGACCGTTTCCTCCATGACTACCTGGTCAGGTCCACGTCCCCCAACAACCCACCCTCCCTTCCTGACACCCTCCCCTGCCACCGCAGGAATTGCAAAACCTCTGCCCACACCTCCTCCCTCACCTCCATCTAAGGCCCCAAAAGAGCCTTCCACACCCATCAAATTTTTATCAGCACATCCATCAATATCATTTATTGTATCCGTTGCACCCGAGGCAGTCTCCTCCATATTGGGGAGACTGGACACCTCCTTGCAGAGCGCTTTAGGGAACATCTCTGGGACAAGCACACCAATCAACCCCACTGCCCTGTGGCCCAAGATTTCACCTCCCCCTCCCACTCTGCCGAGGACATGCAAGTCCTAGGCCTCCTCCACCGCCGCTCCCTCAACACCCAACATCTAGAGGAAGAACACCTCATCTTCCGCCTCTGAACACTTCAATCCCATGGCATCAATGTGGATTTCACCAGCTTCCTCATTTCCCCTTCCCCCACCTCACCCCAGCTCCAATGTTCCAGCCTCAGCACCATCCTCATGACCTGTCCTACCTGCTTATCTTCCTTTCCACCTATCCACTCCACCCTCCTCTCTGACCTATCACCTCCATCCCCACCCCATTCACCTATTGTACTCTATGCTACTTTCTCCCCAACCCCCTCACATTTATCTCTCCACTCTGCAGGCACCCTACTTCTATTCCTGATGAAGGGATTTTGCCCAAAACGTTGAAGTGCGGATGGTTGCGCAATATTCAGTACCATTCATAGACTCAGTATCTGAGGGGTTATGTTCAAAGGCAACAAGATCTGGACAATATGCAGGATGGAGTGGCAAGAGGCAAGTAAGTTTTGCACCAAAACTGCCAGTCAATGACCATCTCCAGTAGGAGGCCTGTGACCAGTGGTGTGCCACAAGGATCGGTGTTGGGTTCACTGCTTTTTGTCGTTCATATCAATGATCTGGATGTGAACATGGAACATAGTATGGTTAGTAAGTTTGCAGATGACACCAAAATTGGAGGTGTAGTGGACAGTGTTGCATCTTGTAAAGGCAAATCAGGGCAAGACGTATACATTCAATGGTAAAGGCCTGGGGAGTGTTGCTGAATAAAGAGACCTTGGAATGTATGTTCATCATTCCTTGAAAGTGGAATCACAGATAGACAGGATTGTGAAGGCGGTGTTTGTTATGCTTGCATTTATTGGTCAAAGTATTGAGTTTAGGAGTTGAAACATCATATTTGAGGCTGTACATGAACATGATTCGGCCTCTTTTAGAATACCGTGTGCAATTCTGGACTCCCTGCTTTCGTAAGGATTTTGTGAATCTTCAAAGGGTTATGCAAAGCTTTACAAGGATATTGCCAGGGTTGGGGGGTTTCTGCTATAGGAAGAGGGTGATTTGGTTGGGGCTATTTTCCCTGCAGCATCGGAGGCTGAGGGGCGACTGTAAAAAGATATTTATAAGGCATCTGGATGAGTATATGAATAGGAAGGTTTTTAGAGGAAAATGGGCCAAATGCTAGTGAGTGGGACTAGATTTTATCTCAGATAACTGGTCAGTAAGGACAAGTTGAACCAAAGGGTCTGTTTCTGAGCTATACAACGCTATAACTCTCAGAATATTTAATCAATGGCCCTTGGCATTCAATGGTGTTACCATCACTGAATCCTCCACTATGAACATCATGGGGATTAACATGGACCAGAACTCATCTGGACTGATTATTTAAATATTGTGGGCTACAAGGGCAGGTCAGAGGCTTGGAATACTGTTGTGTATAACTCACCTCCTGATTCCCCATAGCAAATCCACCGAGTACAAAGCACAAGTCAGGAGTCTGATGGAATAGGCCTCACTTGCCTGGATGAGTGCAGCTCCAGTAACACACTAAAAGCTCGACACCATCCAAGACAAAGGAGCCCACTTGATTGGCACCACATCCGCAAGCAGCCAGGCCCTCCACCACCCCCCACTCAGTAGCAGCAGTGTGTACAATCTACAAGATGCATCGTATAAATTCAAAGATCTTTAGCCAGATCCTCCCAAATCTATGACCATTTAGCTTTAGAAGGACAAGAACAGCAGATACACAGGACTGACACTTGCAAAAGCCCCTCCGAGCCACGCACCATTCTGATTTAGAAAAATATCACTGATTCTTCAGGATTGCTGTATTACATCCCTGGAATGCCTTCCATAAGGGCATTGTGGGTCTACATACAACACATGGACTGCATTGGTTACAAAAGATAGCTCACCAGGTTCTCAAAAGCAACTCGGATCAGTCAATAAATTTTGGCCAGCCGAGGAGTCATTTAAAAAATGTTTATTGAGGAGTTTAGAATTAAAATGGAGTTCCTTGGTGCTCAATGAGCTTTGAGTAATTTTTTTTTGTTCATTCATGGAATGTGGGTGTTTACATAAATGTGGGCTGTCATTTATTGCCCCTTCCTAATTGTCCTTGAGAACATGGTAGATGGAAGTGGGTACTGCAATTGCTGGAGATCAGAGTCAAGATTAGAGTGGTGCTGGCGTTGTACAGCAGGTCAGGCAGCATCCGAGGATGAAAGGCTTTTGCCCGAAACGTTGATTTTTCCTGCTCTTTAGATGCTGCCTGACCTGCTGTGCTACACCAGTACCACTCTCATCTTGACAAGATGGTGCTAATCTAGACCCACAATCTCATTAGAGAAGGACTTGCAAGAAGCAGTGGCAGAATTCCAAGTCAGGATAGTGGCCACGGTTTACAAATTGAGTCACTCACTTGCACAGATAAAAAAATGAGGTCTGCAGATGCTGGAGATCACAGTTGAAAATGCGTTGCTGGTTAAAGCACAGCAGGTCAGACAGCATCCAAGGAATAGGAAATTCGACGTTTCGGGCATAAGCCCTTCATCAGGAATGAGGAGAGGGTGGCAGGCAGGTTAAGATAAAAGGTACGGAGGAGGGACTTGGGGGAGGGGACCTGGGGGGTGCAGTGAGAGAGAGAGACTCACTGAAATCCTTGTAGAGGGAGGAAGAGAGCTTCTTCAAGGAAGGCATCCTTGCAAGAGGATTCGCAGAAGGTTAAAATCTTCGGGTAAAAAATGAGGTCTGCAGATGCTGGAGATCACAGTTGAAAATGCGTTATCTGCAGACCTCATTTTTTACCCGAAGATTTTAACCTTCTGCGAATCCTCTTGCAAGGATGCCTTCCTTGAAGAAGCTCTCTTCCTCCCTCTACAAGGATTTCAGTGAGTCTCTCTCTCACTGCACCCCCCAGGTCCCCTCCCCCAAGTCCCTCCTCCCTACCTTTTATCTTAACCTGCCTGCCACCCTCTCCTCATTCCTGATGAAGGGCTTATGCCCGAAACGTCGAATTTCCTATTCCTTGGGTGCCTCACTCACTTGCACAATCTACATATTTTAGCTCCAGGTAAAAACAAGGACTGCAGATGGTGGAAACCAGAGTCTAGGTTAGAGCGGTGCTGGAAAAGCACAGCAGGTCAGGTAGCATCCGAGGCTCCAACCAGCAGTGCATTTGCAACATTGTTCCTGACAAGTAGGACAAAAGGATAACATGGAAATATTACCTTCACTTCATTTAAATTCCTCGTTCGTTTGAAGAAAGCAGAGCGAATTCGGCTTGGCTTCATCCATGGGGCTTGGCTGGCACTGGGGTCTTCAGAAAGCATCTCAGTGAGAATTTCTCTCATCACGTTAAATATAAGCTGGAAGAATTAAAAGGATAAAAGAGAAAAAAATTATATTAGATACGCCCTCCCTGCCAAAAAAAAAGCTCGTTAGATCGCTACATGGAAAACAAAAAGGAATACTGTTCAAAATATAGAAAAGAGCAACGGTTTGCTCCATGATCTGAATCAATGTTAAATTTAGAATATCATTGATTGCAGGAGAGAAGGCAAAAGAGAGATTCAAGAAGGGGTTTAATAGGATTAGGAGAAAGTGAGGACTGCAGATGCTGGAGATCAGAGCTGAAAATGTGTTGCTGGAAAAGCACAGCAGTTTAATAGGATTGCAGAACTACCAAGGGTAAGTGCAGATGTATTAGACAAGATTTCCTGCTTAATACTGAGAAAGGCACCACAACATAAAATGAGGCACATCTTTGAAACAAAATGAATAACATCTGTGCGACATGCTGTAAATAGAAAGCAAACTATCATGGCTCCAACCATTACCTCCTAAAAGTTGACCAGAGGATTGTCGGGCAGCTAACTCCTCGATCAAAATAAGAAAAACAGGAATTTCTCAGTTAGTTTTGCTTCATTTGTTGGTAAATTAAGAGTTAAAAAATATGGAGATAAATACGAGCACTTCAAGAGACAGTAGCTAATCAGGAGCAATTAGCATGAATTTCTAATCAGCAGGTTGTGAACTATCAAATAATTTGACAAGGATGTATTAATAAAAGAGCAGATTAGTATGAAAAAAAAGTGTACATGGTTTTCATGGATTTTCAGAAATTATTTCAAGTTGCCTCTGAGACGACCAATGGCAAAATTCAAAAACACCTCAAACGAAGGGGAGCACAGTCAAATGGATAGAGGTAGTTGGGAAAATGCAAGGTTCGGGTAAAATAAAGATTTCACATGAGAAAGGTGGGGAGAATGGAAGGGGCCCACAGGAGCCCATGCTCAGATTGCCCTTAATTGTTATAGTAATAAACACAATCTTGACTTGGGAATTTAAGAGAAGGAAACTAAATGATTCCAACTTGGGTTGAAGGGACAGAGATGGAATTGTACTGCAGTGACAGATACAGAAGAACATTTTCCGGAAGATGGAACTGAAGTTGAGAGTGAGATGAAGTAATACTTTAAGTGGATAAGAAATGGAATTACACCTGAAATGGTAAGATCCTAATCAGACCAGAGAAAAAGGCCACAAAGTATTCAAACATACAGGCCATTTAAAGTGACAGATACAGCCATTTAAAAAAAAACCTGACACTTCCAACTGCACACAAACAATTTAAGCCACATTAAGTTGCATAAGATCTTAGAATATTTTGGTCAATTTTGGGAACCTCCACACAGCACAAATTCAGACTGAAAAGTGCAAACTTTGAGGCTTTCTTGGTCTGAAAATTATGGAGTGACCTGTGGAAGATAAGATTCTGGAGAGTTTTAAGAAGATGATTAATAATCATATAGTGTATTACCAACCAATGGAAAGACAGATGATACAAAAGAATTCAAAAAAATGAGTGACTGGAAGAGACACTAGATATTATGTAAATAGAAACAGAATCTATAGATTCTCGGAGTTGGCAAAGTTGTGACAGATGGGATTTAGTGAATAACAGGATGAGGAGGAGGTTGATGATGATAAATTAACAATGGGAGAGTACAAACAGTGGAGGAGAAAGGGGCTTTGGATTTTTAGGGAAGGGGCAAAATGGTAAATTGAATTCAAAGCTGTCATCAGGATCGAGATCATATGCATAACAGAGCATGTTAAAAACATCATCAATCAGAGGTGCTGTGGAGCACTATTAACCCATATCTTTCTTGCTTAATTGAGAAAAAATAATTTTGTGTTCAAACGCAAAAGCTACATTCACCTCACAAAAATACTCTTTTGCTCACACTCTCTACATCTTGCCATTTATTATTCTCAAGATAGTCTGGGGTATTCGTAGATCTCCTGGATCGTGGCCAAGTTCCTTCAACTTCCTCAGCCACTGCATGAACCATCTTCTCAACCTCTAAAGCATCAGGAGCTACAGCAAAGTCAGGTTCCCTTTGGATTTTGAGAGGCCCATCCTTTGGAGACTGGGCCTCCTGCACTGGCTGCTGCACTTTGCTACAGCGCAGCCCAAAGTCCTCATCAAACCAATCTTGGTCATCTACCAGGTCATCGAGCGCCTCGTGGCTCAATTCCAACTCTGCCAGGCGTTTGGCCAATTCTTCCTGCCCCCTTGTGCCAAACACTGGGCTGCCCTGTTGCAAAGTACAGGCTGTTGGTCAATCTAGAAACTGAAGGTCAGGAACAAAACTGTGAAAGCAAAGCATGAAAACAGGGAGACAAACAAACAAAAACCTTCTTGTTATATCTCAGAGTATGTCTGACGAGTTGGACACAGGCTGGAATTCATTTCCAATTTATTCTCAGCCATGCAATGAAAGTTAAGCTTTCCACATGGAGTGACATTAAACAGTATATTTTATCAGACTGAGTACAATTCAGTTAATGGAGTCAGGAGAAATGATTTATATGCGTTTTCAATTTTTAAAAATAGTTGACTTGACCAAGGTGGTGGAAAAAATCATCTTTACAAAGTTGCGAAGTATCCCAAGTGGTCTTCTTGAGCTTTAAAAATACATTTGTTATGAAAAGAACACATCATACTGAGCAATATTTCATGAGGCTCACAAAGGCAGAGATCCCACTGCTGACTATCATGGAGTGTGGAGGATGGGGAGAATACAGCTTTTGAACAGTTTCGGGTCAGATACATTGTGATAAAATCAGTGAATATTCTTCAAACTATGCAATCACAAGAAATATGGCTAGTTACGAGTTACCATGGAGAAAGTATGTCCATTTTAGGAAATTGATACAGACTGTTCAAATCTTTCCTGGTTCAGAGTATAAGTATGGAGAATCTCTTCATCTACTAACTGTCGTGTACTTAGGGGAATGAACGATTTCAGACTGAATGTTCTGAGCTTCAGCTTTCCAAAGTCAGATCACTTTCAGTTGACTGCTGCACCCCTTTTGATTCCTGCACTTTATAGGGAAACACAAATATTGACAAATCAGAAAAGCATGTGTCAGTTTAGTCAGGATGTTGCTGTGTCAAATCAAACTGACCCAGTGACTTCCTGCACTGAATGCTCAGAAAGGAATGGACAGTATGAGAACTTGTCAAGCACTTTCATCAAAACAGCTGCTCGTGCAATCAATGTTAATATGTGCAAACCATAAACCCTTCTGTTCTTCTAATCAGATGGTCATTCAGGCTCGGGACTTTGCTTCAGAACACTACGCTGGAAAAATTATGTGAACTGATTTAGCAAGAGATTGGAAACCATGATTAAAAATTTAGTTGAAAAGAACATCTTTAAAAACACTTCCTCCCTATTAGGGAAGGACAGAAAAGTGCAGGAGGAAAAGTTTTGAATTTCAATAGCAATCCTTCAGTTCTAAACTCAATAATTATACAGTGGAAATGGTCACTCAACCTTCAGAAATAATCAGACATACTTACACATATTTTGAGAATTAATGGGCAAGGTAGAAAACACCGAGACACAAGAAATTTTATTCATATTGCCCAGAGCTGTATTTTATCACCCACAAATATATTTAACAATTTAAAAGTCTTTTTGTAAAGGGGAAGACTCAGGGTAATTTCTGAAAATGGTGACCTGCAAAATGTGCCTGAAAAAAGTGGAGTTGTATTTTGACATATTGCTCGAGAAACAATGACAATCCTGGAAGTATGTTAAAACGTGGGAATTTAAGAAGCTCTGGAATTATTAATAAAACAATTGCATCAATGCTTCAAGACCATAACACATCTCCAATTCTTGAAATTCAAATCCATCCCAAAACAGGTTCAAAATTAATACTTGCAGGTCGAGGACAAAGATCTGGAGATAATACTTCCTCCTTATCATCATCATGGTCATCTCTTTCAGATGTCTCCAATTGGATAACAGTCTTGTGTTCCTCCTCTCGATCCTTGGAAGATGACCTGGGTCAGGATTCAACATCCAATTTGAACTGTAATCCTCGGTTAGTATGTTGGATCTTCTCAGTTCGAGACTTTGAGATTTAATGCAATTGTCCAACAGTGTCCTTGACAAAGGGAGATAGGATTGTGCATCTGAACTTTCTCTGAAATGCTCGGAACCAGCTGGTTCTCGGAATTCAGAACTCTTCAAATTTCAGAATAAGGTGACAGTTTGATGGTGAAATGATTAAAAATCATACCAGAGGAGCACACTCACTCTGTAAAAGGGGGCGATGAAACAGAATTGCGGTTTGCCAGTGCTGCTCCCCCACCCCCCACTCTGTCCCTTCTCAGTGATGCGCCAAACAGCCATGTTAATGAGAAAACAACTTCACAAAAACAACTTCGGACTTGAGCTTTTCGGATTTCTGGATTCAGGTTAAAGGATTGTCTGCTTGTATCACATCAACCAAAGAACTGGCTTTTGAGTCACTGCTCTTCAGATCATCTCCATTAAAGTCTTCGCTGTCCTCACAATTGTCCTTGGGTTCCTCTCATTTAATATCCACGTGCTCCTCATGGATTTCCTCAGATTCAGGCTCGAGGAATGGTACTTTAAATTGAGCCTCAAGTTGGTCCTTTTCTCTGTTCAGTAAGTCCAACAGAGGAGTTGAAGAGATCTCATGGATATTTAGTGAAAACGTCTCCCATTGTGCACTGGAAGAACACACAGACACATTGGTATTGATTTTGGTTTCTGTCTCCAGTACTGCCTTGGATGCCTTCTCTGTGAACACATCATTCCAGTTCATGTTTTCTACATTCTGGTCTTCACTCAAGTTTGCCAATTGTTCCTCCTCACCAGACTTGGACAAGGTCTCTTTTCAATTTTGGCCATCACCAAAAGTTACCACCACCTTGCTAGATTCATTAATAACGTGCAGCAAGTCAAACTTACTTGGTTCAGAAAACTGATTACTTGAATTTTGATCATTCAAGTTGTTTTTAAATGAACAGAGCTTAAAGTCTACTTGCCCTGCAGGAGTATTACTTCGACCAAACTCTTCCGCCTGCAGTTCTGCTAATTCCTTTGAAAGCTCTTGCTCAACCTCCATCGCATGTCCCATTATTACTGCCTTCTGGCTTATCCAGCCCAAAAGCCATTGGCAAAGCTAGTTCTGCCCTTGAAGCGAAGTGTCCCCGGTTGGATGCTGCTAACTAAAATTCTTGCACCAATTTGGAATTCAGGCAGCTCATCGGTTTCAGGAACATGGCTGTTTGAGTGTGACACGGACAGAGACAGTGTGATGGTGTGGGAGTCTGATCCTCATTGCTAGCATCACTTTGCTCTTCTCAGTTGGTGATTTCAAGTCGACAAGTTGTTCTGAACGTACGCTAGAACAGCTGGGAGAGTATTTCTCACCCAGCCGCTCCCTGATTTCATCATCCACACTGATACTTTCTGCAAAACATTCTCGACATTATAAAACCCGACAGTTTGGTTATATCGTGATACTTCTTTGCTTTGTCTTTCACAGAACAATTTCAGAGTTAATTTAGACAGCACCAATCCGACCGAATCGGAGTCCCCGACTCCTCTCTCTTTTTTAAAAAATAGTGCCCTGGACTCTATTTTGGATCCACAGGTCCCCGACCTGTTAGTGGGTGTCCCCACCTCCTCTTTAATCTTTCCTGAATTAATTCTTACCAAGGCCGATCCCTAGTAAGTAACGAGGGGTCAAGTGACGCACTAATGAATGAGAGGGAAACCAAACGACCAAAATACTCACGCCTGGCTGGCCGATTCCTCTACACTCAATAGCGGAGGACTCAAGGCACTTACACCGCTTCCCATAATCTGTCCGTAATGAGTCCGAGTCATAGCACCAGATGGGATTTGGACCCCAGTGGACGGGGGGCAGGGGAGGTTCTGTTCCATGATCGGTCAATAAGCACTCACATTCGGTCTGGTTCTTTAAGACTTCATTCTTTAGTTTTCATACGTCCGGGCACAGATCGCCCAGAAACACAGAGGTTATACACTTCGGTGTTCCTCAGAGGAGCTGCACGCATGGCTTGAAACAAAGATATTTTTATACTTTTCTTAAAGAAATGTACAGGCCATTATCGTGTAGTACATTCAGACAATTACCAATCAAGTTACAAAATAAGCTTAACTGACAGCAACTTGGTCCAATGATATTTCCTGGGAATCAACTTTATTTTCCAACACTTAAGGCCCTCTTATCTGACTAACGGAATCTTTGCACCAGCACTTGAAGGTCAGTTAGATTGGCCAGTAATGTCTCATCTAGTCTAGTTATTTCTATGTTGTAAAGGAAGCATTGTCTGCTAATCTCTGTTGAGGCAGACTGTGATAGTCAATTATGCAGCTCTAACAGCGTTAAAAGCCATTTATGCAGCTTTTAGTAGATTTGTCAATTTGCAGCCTAGAAGCCAGTTTGTCATATTATTTGCATTAAGAAGCCATTTTGTTCCCATTTTAGTGAGTAAGAGCATGTGTGAAGTGGTTGTTCCTGACAACAACTGGTTACCTCAGTCTGCATTCAGGATTCAGATCCTCAGTAGATAGAAACTTACAAGATAACACATGGCTTAGAAAGGGTGGAAGCTAGGAAGTTCACGTTAGGCAGGGAAACTAGGGCCCGTGCGCACATCCTTAGAATGAGAGAGTGTCAATTTGGAATGGAAATGAGGAGGAAGTGGGAAGCAAAACACATTTCATGTACAAAAGGGGATTGAATATGAATGGGCAGTGATTTAATTGTTTGAAAACTTCCAGCATGGGAGTCGGATCACAGTATATGTGGCAGTTCTCTATTCCAACAATACTCAATACTTTGTAGAAATCTTTCACCCACTTGATTGCTTTAAGGCACATCTCAAAAACTCACCCAACAGAACTGATTATATTCTGTATGAACATATAATATTCTGCAGCAGCAAGTTTTATGTCAAAGCAACCTTCAGCCATCATTTCCTCTTTAAAAATAAAGATCCATTCTTGCTTTTTCACATCGAGTAAACAGATGGACTTCATTACAAATACATTTTTTTAAAAAAAAGACATTAAACTCCAGATAGCTCTGACAATGAAATATTTTATCTCAAAAGGTTGATTCAGCATTGACGTCAAAATGCATGGGGTCATAGAGTCAGTTATACAACAGACCCAGCTCATCCGCACCAACCAGATATTCCAACGTGACCTAGTCCCAGTTTGCCAGCATTTGGCCCAAATCCTTCTCAACCCTTCCTATTCATGTACCCATCCCGATGCCTTTTAAAAGGTGCAAGTTGTAATTATTCCCCTCTCCACCACTCTGGCAGCTCATTCCATGTGTGCAGCTCCCTCTGCCTGAAAAGTTATCCGTCAGACCCTTTTTAAATCTTTCCCTCTCATCTTAAACCTATGCCCTCTAGTTTACAACTTGCCTGCCCTGGGAAAAAAAAATCTTGGCTATTCACCCGATCCATGCCCCTCATGATTTAATAAACCTCTACAAAACCCCTTCAGCCTCCGATGCTCCATGGGAAAAATATTTCAGCCTATTCAGCCTCTCCTTGCAACTCAGTCCCGGCAACATCCTTGTAAATCTTTTCTGCACTCTCAGATTTAACATCCTTCCTACAGAAAGGTGATCAGAACTGTATGCAGTATTCCAGACGAGGCCTCACTAACGTTCTGTACAACTGCAACGTTACACTTCAACCACGACAGTCAATGTTCTGACCAATGAAGGCAAGCATGCCAAATGCCTTCTTCACCACCCTTTCTACCTGCAACTCCACTTTCAAGGAACTATGCACCTGCATCCCGAGGTCTCTTTGTTCAGCAACACACCCAGGGCCCGACCATTAACTGTATGAACTAGTGACTGGATACAGAACTTTAAAAATGAGATTTGATAGAGAAGTTTAAAAAAGAAGACCATAAGATAGAGGAGTGGAAGTAAGGCCATTCGGCCCATTGAGTCCACTCCGCCATTTAATCATGGCTGATGGGCATTTCAACTCCAGTTACCCGCACTCCCTCCATAGCCCTTAATTCCATGTGGGATCAAGAATTTACCAATCTCTGCCTTGAAGACACCCAACATCCCAACCTCCACTGTGCTCCATGGCAATGAATTCTGGCTGAAAAAATGTCTTATTTCCATTCTAAATTGACGCCCTCTCATTCTAAGGCTGTGCACACGGGCCCTAGTTTCCCTGCCTAACGGGAACAACTTCCTAGCTTCCACCCTTTCTAAGCCATGCTTTATCTTGTAAGTTTCTATTAGATCTCCCCTCAACCTTCTAAACTCTAATGAATACAATACCAGGCTCCTCAGCTGGTCATTGTATGTTCGGCCTACCATTCCAGGGATCATCTGTGAGAGTCTCTGCTGGACACACACTAGTGCCAGTATGTCCTTCCTGAGGTGTGGGGCACGAAATTGGACACAGCATTCTAAACGGGGCCTAATTAGAGCTTTATCAAGTCTCAGAAGCACATCAATGCTTTTATATTCCAATCCTCTTGAGATAAATGACAACATTACATTTGCTTTCTTAACCACGGACTCAACCTATAATTCAACCTTAAGAGAATCCTGGACTAGCACTCCCAGATCCCTTTGTACTTTGGCTTTAGGAATTTTCTCACCGTTTAGAAAATAGTCCATGCCTGTATTCTTTTATTCAAAGTGCAAGGCATTGCATTTGCACACGTTGAATTTCATCAACCATTTCCTGGACCACCCTCCAAAACTGTCTAAATCTTTCTGTAGCCTCCCCACCTTGTCAGAACATCCTGCCTGTCCACCTAACTACTTATCATCGGTGAACTTTACCAGAAAGCCCCCAGTTCCCTTCATCCAGATCATTAATATATAAAGTGAACAGCTGCGGCCCCAACACTGAATCCTGCGGGACACCACTTGTCACCAGCTGCCATTCCGAAAAAGAACCTTTTATCCCAACTCTCTGCCTTCTTTCAGACAGCCAATCCTCAATCCATACCAGTAGCTCACCTCAAACACCATGGCCCTCACCTTACTCAGCAGCCTCCCACGAGGCACCTTACCAAAGACCTTTTGGAAGTCGAGATGGATAACACCCACTGGGTTTCCCTGGTCTAACCGACTTGTTACCTCTTCAAAAGAATGCAAACATGTTTGTCAGTTACGATCTACCCTTACTAAATCAATGCTGACTCGTTCTAATCTGACCCTGCACTTCCAAGAATTTAGAAATATCATCCTTAACAACATATTCCAGAATTTTATCGACAACCGAGGTTAGGCTAAACGGCCTACAATTTTCCAACTTGTGCCTGGATCCTTCTTGGACAAGGGGGTTGCAACGGTGATTTTCCAATCATCTGGGACTTTCCCTGACTCCATTGATGTTTGAAAAATCACAACCAACGCCTTCTCTATTTCCTTAGCCACTTCCCTCTGAACTCTAGGATGGAGCCCATCGGGCCAGGAGATTTATCAATTTTTAGACCTTTTAGCTTTTCTAGCACTTTCTCTTTTGTAATGGCAACCATACTCAACTCTGCTCTCTGATTTTCCTTAATTGTTGGGATATTACTCATGTCTTCCATTGTGAAGACTGACACGAAGTACTTATTAAGTTCTTCAGCTATTAACTCCCAACTCTAGCCTTCCTGCATCAATTTGGATCAGCTTAATTTCTACTTTTGCCACTCGTCTGTTTTTTTATGTATTGAAAGCAACTTTCACTGACATTTCTAATATTACTGGTGAGCCTACCTTCATATTTGATCCTCTCCTTCCGTTTTTCTCTCTTCGTTATCCTCTGTTTGTTTTTGTAGTCTTCCCAATCTTCTGATTTCCCAGTCTTCCCAGCCACTTTATAAGCTCTCTCTTTCTCTTTGATACATTTCCTGACTTCCTTTGTCAGCCATGGCTCTCTAAATCCACCTCCCCCCACCCGGAAACACCCAGAAACTCCTGCCATTGTTGCTCTCCTGTCTTGCCCACTAGGCTCTGTTTCCAGTTGATTTTCGTCAGTTCCTCTCTCATGCCCCTGTAATTACCTTTATTTAACTGTAACACCATTACATTCGATTTTGCCTTCTCTCTTTCAAACTGCAGCCTGAACCCTACCATATTATGATCGCTGCCTCCTAAGTGTTCCCTGACTTTAAGAACTTTTATGAAGTCAGGTTCATTACATAGCACTAAGTCCAGAATAGCCTGCTCCTTTGTGGGCTCCATCACAAGCTGTTCCAAAAAGCCATCCTGTAAGCATCCCATGAATACCCTTTGTTTGGATCCCCCGATAACATTATTCAACTAGGCCATTTGCATATTCAAGTACCCCATGGTCACCTTGACCTTGCCATTCTGACATGCCCTATCTATTTCCTGGTACATCTTGCGCCCTTGGTCCTGACCACTGCTGTGAGGTCAGCACGTAACTCCCATTATGGTTTTTTCCCTTTGTGGTTCCTCAACTCCACATCATCTGATCCTATGTCATTCAGTGCCATGGATTTAATTTCATTCTTAACTAATAAGGCAACCCTGTACCCTCTGCTCTCTCTTTTCAATAAGTTGTAAATCCTTGGATGTTTAACAGCAAGTCCTGAACGCCCTGCAACCACGTATCTGTGATGCCTACCACATCATCATACGTGCTGTTAATTCATCTACTTTGTTACAAATACTATGAACATTCAGGTAAAGTGCCTTAATGCTAATTTTCCTAACCTCATGATTTCCAACATCTCGCGTAATATGTCCAAAGTTATCCTTCGTTTTTGCTTCATTCCTGATCTGCCTTGGACTGAAACCCTGTACACATGCTAACCTGCCGCTTATTGTTCTACTTGACTCCATACTCCCTGTTGCTTTCCCTTTCCCTTCCCCCAGACTCATAAGTGTCATGGTCAGCTGGCTCATCCTGTCCACAGCCCTTTTCCTCATCCATACAGGAGCAAAAATCGCATACCTGTTGGACAAGTTCAAGGGCTGAGGCTCCCCCACTCCTGAACTCAGAATCCCCCTACCTGCCTCACTTACAGTCACCCCCTGTTGTTCCTGATCACTAACTGAATTTGAATTACTTAATCTACCGGGTGTGACTGCCTCCTGAAACACTGCGTTCAGGTAACTCTTCCCTCCTGGATGTGCCGCAGTGTTTGATGATCAGATTCTAGATCATCAATTATGATCCAGAGTTCTTTCAGCAACCAACACTTGCTGTAGATGTGGTCACTGCCCTTCACAATGGGATCAGCCAGCTCCCAGAACATACAGCTACAGCACATCACCTGTCTAGCCATCTCTACTTATTTAATTCATTTATACAAAATGATAAGTTAAATATTATTCAACTAACCAACTAATAGCGAACTTTTAATCAATCACACGATACACGAGAAATATCAATTGAAACGCCTTACCTTAGCATCACACGGGAGTCCTTTTCTTTGGTGAGAGGAGAGGGCAGGGGGAGACATGACACGTGTAGTATATCGGGATTCAGTTGCTGCCCAAATATATACCCAACAGACCTCTGCGCCTCGCTGTGGCCTGTCGCTCTGCTGCTTCTTCAAAAGCCTCACTTATCAAGCAGTCTCACGTCCGTTCCTGCTCAGTGTTCGCTCCGCCAAGCTAAGTTTTTATATTTTAAAGTTATCATCCCATCGGGTCTCTGGTCCTCATTGTCGCTCCTCCCACTCCCACTGCCGCCCATATAATGAAGAACACTGATCCCCAGAGGTAAGTTTGCATATTTTAAAGTTAACTTCCTGTCAGGCCTCTGGTCCTTGCTGAAGGTGCTTGAGCTGCATGGAGGGAAAAATGTTTTCACTTGTGAGGCTGACCTGAACAGGAAGTTCACATTAATGAATCGAATCAGAAATTCAAAACAAGATATTCTTCCCTGAGAAGAATGACAACATGGAACTTGCTTATGCCAGGAATGCTTCAGTCGAATATGTTTAAGGGGACATTAGATATGTACCTCAGGGAGAAATATACAGAAGGATGCACAGACGGGATGAGAGAAAGTGGGAGCAGAGTTGCACAGAGACTAAATAACTGCACTAGTCTGTTGGGCCAAAAGGCACACTTCCCTGCTGTAAAGTATCTGTACATGTTCTGGTCTCTTTCACTCAAGAACCATTTAATCACCAACTAATTTGGACCAAAGGGGTATGAAAGAGAAATACAAGAGACATCCCTTCATAAGATTACACAATTAACATCCATTACTGAAAGTACCTCTGCAGAGAGCAGGGTTTAATCTTCAGCTTCTCAGTATTAGTGGAGTACAGAGTTTTAATTTGCGGTTTGGTTGAGCTTGAGCTGCCAACATCACAATCTTTACTGGGCTCAGCTTCGGTCTTCGTCATAAACCCATCATAGGACTGAAAGAAACATGGGGAGAAAGGGAAATCAAACACTGGGATTTAAAGAAGTACACATGACACTACTTTGCCAACTGCACTGAATTCAATGTACTTCTGAATTTTTAATTAAGTTTTCTGGCAACTAAGGAATAGCAGGTCTTGATTTTTAGCAAACTACTCCAGTGAGGACCCAAGTTTTCAATTCAATCAGAAAGTTGAAGCATTTTCTGGATGAGTGCAGCAGAGCCAGACAGGTAAGCCAAAAACAGATAAAGCATTTGCCATTTGAAATAATAGAAAATTCAGATGTAGGATGCAGTGTTCATAATCGTGATGTAATGGTACAATATAATATGAACAGTTGCTAAACTGCAGCACTTACCAAAATATTGTCCACCCAATCACGTTTTCTCCTGTCAAATGTCTTCATCTTCTGCAGTCTGTCTTCTGATATTGCTCCTGGTTGAATCCAAACAACTTCCTAACCTCATTAGAAATGAAGATTTGGGGATAGAAGCACAGGAGAAATGGCAACTAATGCACATAGGAGAAAGTGAGGACTGCAGATGCTGGAGATCAGAGCTGACAATGTGTTGCTGGAAAAGCACGGGAAGTCAGGCAGCATCCAAGGAGCAGGAGAGGCGCGACATTTCGGGCATGATTCCTGAAGAAGGGCTCATGCCCGAAATGTCGACTCTCCTGCTCCTTGGATGTTGCCTGACCTGCTGCGCTTTTCCAGCAACACATTTTCAACTAATGCATACACCCTAAATACACAGACAAAACAACCTCCAATCCATTATCCTTCCCATAAACTGCTCAATGAAGACTTTGATGCGTGGACCTGCTGATTCTTTTCCCATTCTGAATGATGTAAAATTGGATGAAACTCAAAGCATGTTCCATTAAACAAAAATCACTAAATGCTTTAAAACTTAATTATAATTGAAGTGAATAACATCAGTGAGATCCGAAAGCATATACAAAACAACTTTAAGGTAGCATGCAATACTCCCAGATTGTGAGAAGGTTTGACATTTTCCCTTGCCTAAGACCGAGACGGAGAAATGAGTAATTATTCACTTATCAATTCACCGCATTACATGGTTCAGCACTTTGCCAACAAGTGCTGGCCTCTGCTCTGTCAAATTCCAAAAATGTTCTGCCTTTAATAGACTGTAGGCAGACAACTGAAGATCAGCACTGTGGGAGGTCTCACAATAATCATTGGGGTTGACGTGGATTCATACAGTGGACCCAGCATTTCAGGATGGTCAAATCGTTCTCAGTTTAACAGGTGAGTTCATCAAAGCTATATGATCTAACTAATGACCACTGCCTCACATGGCTCCAGACAGGAAGTGTTTGAAAGGTATCTTGGCTAACACCGTCAAAGGCAAGTAACACGCCTGGAAATGTTGGTGTGGGAAATAGTACAGTTCAGACTGAAGACATATTAGAGTCGAGTTAAAAAGACCAAACAAAGGAAATGAACAGTCTCAAATTTGCTCTGTGGATGAAAAGCTGATTTACACATGCCCATTCTCAGTCCCTGGCAAAGTGCAACACTTCACAAACTGTGCACAAAGTGAAGTCAGGCTAGACAATGAGCAGCTTGATGTTGACTTTAGACCGTGGTAAAAAGTTCACATTGCAGTGTTGCAAGTCTGAGTTACTGGGAGGAGTCATCCAGTGTACACTTCAATGTCAGTGCCATAGTAAAATAGAAGTTGCATTGTTGGAATTGTAAAGAACTTGGTCTTCGTGCTGGACAATACTTTGTAACCAATGCTCAAGTCACCCACCTTAACCTCAAATTGCCAAAAAACTTGCAATATATATGTAACTTTTCACACTTGTAGCATGTTGCTCCCAACCTTTGAAGTATAGCCACTAATTATAATATCGTCAAAAACTGCAACAAACTTTCACACAGCAAGTTCCCACAAAACGTTCAGCCATACTGACTCATGTAGTAGACTGACCAGGACCATGAGGGAGAACTCCACTCCTCTTCAAAGTAGCTCTAAAAATCTTTTTTAAAAAAAACTCACCCAAGGAGGAAGAAGGGGCCTCACTTTGAAAACAATACTTCAGCACTGCACTGTACTGCTGCTGAGATATAAAGGGTGTGGACCAGGGGGCTGGAGTGGCAAAGGGACACAGTTGGAGAGTCAGAAACAGGAAAACCTGCTTGAGTTGACTTTTCTTTGTTGAATACTTCAGTGGTACGCAATGTTTTCTCCAATTTAGTCAGATGTAACATGACCGAAGTTACAGACCAATGAAATCAAACTTGCACAGGCATTCAGCTCTTACTGTTTCAATTTAAGAGATTCCAAAGGAAACTGACAGAACCAGATGTTAACAGACAATCTATCACACCGATGCTGACTTAACTCTGGGCTGTCGGCCTCAATTACAGTGACAAAACAGCAATAAGCAAAACTAGAGGGAAAATCTCCTGTGACAGAACTCATATCATCATCCCACCACGCAAGATGGTGGAACTTGAATTCAATAAAATATAAAAAACTGGAATTACAAATCTAATGATAACCATGAATCCATTGTCAATTGTCAGAAAAAACCCATCTGGTTCACTCACGTTCTTTAGGGAAGAGAAGTGCCATCTTTGCCTGGTCTGGTCTCCTTGTGACTCCAGACCCACAGCAATGTGGTTGACTCTTAACTGTTCTATGGACAATCATGGATGGGCAATAAATACTGGCCACCCAGCAATGCCCACATCCAACAAGTGAATTAAAACAAAATTCCCTTAACTTATTAAGGCCATTTCAGGTGCTATTTTCACTTTCACACAAGACAAAGTCTCAAGAATCACCATCCCTCGGTGTTGTGCTATACTCTCAGCCATGTAACATATTTTTTTAAAACTGCACATCGTGTTTGAGTTTCGAAGCACATCAAATAATTTGAAGAGCCTCTGTGAATCTTGGTCATGTTTGAAATTTCCTACCTGACTGTGTCTCAGAAACAGTTTCATCAGACCAGCTGCCAGATGCTTGGCGGGATTTTAGAATAGGTCTGTCATGCACATGGACGCTGGAGCTGATTTTCTGGCCATCTTGCTTCGATGTACTCTCAGTCACTTTTGAGGAAGGAGACTGAAAAACCAGAGGAGAAAGCAAACATTAATTCCAGTCCGACATTATTTTCCAAGTTTATGAAAAAGGAAGAAGGTGGGATAAGCCAGGAGATTGATTGCCAGCCTACCTCTGGGTGTCATGGTGGCTCAGTGGTTAGCACTGCTACCTCTGAGCACTATGTATTTGGGTTCACATTCCTCTCTTGAGCAATTCTGTGTGTGTGGAGTGAGTACATTTTCCTTGTGTCTGCATGGGTTTCCTCGAGGTTTCCTCTAGCTCCAGTTTCCTCCCACAGTCCAAAGATGTGCAGTTAGATGGATTAGTGACACCACCACTAGGCCAGCTAGAATTATTGGAAGATTGAACAATCTCTCTTCCTAAGTTCTAGAATTCTATTTGCTCCATAATTAAAAGCACAGCTTTTACAAATCACCATCCTTCATAGCACCAGGCCTGTTCCCACTCAAATTACAATTGCTGCTGGTACGTTTAATCTAAAATTAAAAAATACCCTGCCACACACGCACCCGCCAACACAATTCTACCGGTCATCTTTAAACCATTCCTGCTTCTTCTCAAACCTCCTCACAGCTTCCTTAACTTTTCCAAAACACTCATAAATCTTCTTATTTTACAATATTCTGATTTTCAACACCACACGCTCTTGGCACATAATCAAATTATTAAATGAACACCGAAAACAAAAGTGCCCCCAGAAGCAAACCCAGAAACTGCGACTTTCGTGAACCACTCTGGAACTTCCCCAAGTCCTTTTCTATATTTCCACCCTTTTATCTATTTAAATCCCATTTGTTATCCCTGCCTTAATTCCTTGCCAATTAATCTCATGTATGACGCGTCGTCAAATGTTTTTCTTTAAAAAGTGCATGTACCCACCCATCATATCTCCACATCTGAAAGTTGAGTTTTTTTAAGCACAGTCATCACTTTTGAAATCTGCTCTGATGCTTTATTTCACAGTTACCTGTTTTATCTTTAAAAATTTGCATTTATAACAAATCTTTCATACGATAAAACAAATCAAGTAACTTCACAGAAATAGAATAAAACATGATACTGAGCCTCAAAGAGATGCAAGGGCAGATGTGAAATCTGTCATACAGTTCGAGTGTCTTGAAGGAGGAAAGTGACATAGACAGAAGTAAAGTTCAGGGAGGGGATTAGAGAGGTCACTGTCTTAGTAACTGAAGGCTTTTCCATTAATGGAGCAATTAAAATTGAAATTCTCAAAGATTTCATTAAGGGAATAATTAAATTAATTTAAATGGTGCAAAGACTGGTTCTAGTCTTATCCTTCGCCAACTGGCTTTCTGGAATAGAACAAGTAGTATAGTACAATCGTCAAGTCTGGAAGTAAGACAGACATTGTGGGCGGCACGGTGGCACAGTGGTTAGCACTGCTGCCTCACAGCGCCTGAGACCCGGGTTCAATTCCCGACTCAGGCGACTGACTGTGTGGAGTTTGCACGTTCTCCCCGTGTCTGCGTGGGTTTCCTCCGGGTGCTCCGGTTTCCTCCCACAGTCCAAAGATGTGCGGGTCAGGTGAATTGGCCATGCTAAATTGCCCGTAGTGTTAGGTAAGGGGTAAATGTTGGGGAATGAGTGGGTTGCGCTTCGGCGGGTTGGTGTGGACTAGTTGGGCTGAAGGGCCTGTTTCCACACTGTAAGTAATCTAATCTAATCTAAGTAATCTAAAGAAAACATTGACGAGGCTCCTGCAGTGGAAGAATGGAGGTAGGACAGAGACAGATAATCGGAGATTCCATAAAGTGTCAAAGCAAGCCATTTGGCCTTTTAAGTCCATATAACCCCCTGAGGACCAGAGCCCCATCTCATTCCCCCCTCAGAATTCCCATTCTCTGCCATTCCCATTTCAAATTCCCTCTCAGAATTTCCATTTCATCCCACTCCCATGTTTCCCAACCCCACTCAGAATTCCCATTCCCCCCCACACTTATATTTTCCATTCATTCTCAGAACTCCCATTCCCTCAGATCTCCCATTCCCTCTCCCCACACTGTTTCCCATTCTCTCCACTTCCAGTTTCCCTGGGACTGATTTTGAGCGAACCAAGGATTTTCCATTCTCTGCAGCCTTAAATGACATTCTTTACTCATTAGGAACATATTTTGTAGCAAAAAAATGCAAAACATCTTTTACCATTTTACTGTGTGTTGTGACAAAATCCTGGGAATAAACACCATCTGTGAAAATAGGATGGTCAGGACTGGTGGTCATCCGAAGGGCTGCTGATGGTGATTCCAGTGTCTGAGCAGGTGAACATCTAACTTCCTCAGGAATTGAACTGTCCCTGTGGGGCTGGGAGCAAGGCGGCACAGGACATTCTTCCTCACTGCCTGTGTCTACAGAAAATAACAATACTTAGAACATTTATACAGCAATGGATTAACAGTGCTTAAAGTGAGATGCACAATTCAGTATGACTGTCTTACAACTTCATCCTCCTTTCAATATATTCCTTACTTCAGATGCATGTAACAGTATCATAAGGGGAGTAGGTTAGAAACAATTAACCAGAGAAAGTTAAGTATGCACAGGTCACTGATGAAAAGCACTTTGAGCTAATTCAGATTCTATCAGACATAGATGCTGATCGTCAAAATACTCCGATACAACATTCTGTGCAGTCCCGTTGTTACAGTTTCATGCTGCTGTTAATGGTGAAGAATGAAGTTAATCATCAATATTGCAAAGAAAATTAGATTTTTCCATGTAAACAAAGTGGCCACATAGTCTTCTGTAAACAACATCCAAGCTCTCACACTGATTACAACTTTTGCTGCTTCTCAACTCTGCAAGTGATACGCAACGACCAGCAGTGAAAGGAATTAAAATCTGAAACTTCAGCCTCCCACGAGAGGGTGAGTGGGAAACTACACTGGGCTATTGTGTCAAGGTCCCATTGAGAAAGATGATAATTCCAATATCTGAGCTATGCTGATTAAATGGATCACGGCAGATGCTTGGGAAATATGATTTCCTTGAATGAATGAGACAGGCAAAATAAAAGGCCAGGTTTACACCTTGCTTCTTCTGCATTAATGCAGACTGATGACATTTACACATCAATATACCACCTCACACGTGCCGTGACAGTCAGCGATACCAAAGTGCACTTGAAAGCAGTCAGAACTACAGTAAATGCATTACTGTCTTGAAGAGAAAACAAACAAACAAGAAACAGAGGCTAACATTACCTTTTGATTCGGAAATCTTCTTGCTTGCCTCTCCCTTTATCATGTTTGTTTTGAGCTGCTTATCCCAAGCAGCCTGAGCCTGTTCTTCCATTTGCTGGATCACAGCTTCCTCAGCATCGAGCCGCCGCTTCCACTCCAGCAGCTCCTCCGCACGCCGTCGCCGATGCAGCAGTTTCTGCTCCCGTTTAGTGAGAAACCTGATGGACATGCAAGCAGGACGGGGGAGAGCGAAAGAAAGTGTCAGCTAGCGCTGATATTCATTTCTAAAATTGGACATTAACCTGCAGCTCAAAATGTATAATTCTTACTTTTTAAATTCAACACTGTTTGGGTTATAGTTGCACAACACAAACAAAATTCAGGGCAATGTCTCCTTGTACAATTCATGCATCCGAGAACATTGTAGCACTACTGCATGTAAATAGACTCAGTGCAGAAGGATTTCCTCCAAGTTTGCTGACGCAATATTAGTCAAAACCATCAACTTCAATCTGCAATGCTGCTCTTAAATAAAACTTCAGTTTAACACAGAGCTCCCCACCCCACCGCAATTGGTAACCTGGCCCGGCCAAGGGACTGGAACTGGGACATTTGTGGACTGTGATCTCAAAGGAAGCAAGTAAATACAATTCTGATAGCCTGGTCCTCAAAGTTTCGTCAGAGGTTTGAGACAAGTCAGATGATACGCCTTCTTGCATATAGCTCAATAGCATTTCCTATTTATATTTTATGGTGTTATGCAAAATATAAGGAATTATGCGTTTTCTTTTTGCCATGGTGGGGGATTTTTATCCTAGTTTACCACAGTTGCTGTCTCTCGCTCCGAGTCAAATTACTAGGGTCTGTAATAAAACAAAGAGCTGCAGATGCTGGACATCTGAACCAAAGAAACAAAGTGCTGGAGAAACTCAGCAGGTCTGACAGAATCTGTGAAGAGAAACAAAAGTTATGTTTTATGTTCACTGACTCTTCGTCTGAACGGACAACAGGTCACTGGACTTGAAACTCAAAACGTTTTTTTTTCACTTCACTGATGCTGCTGGACTTGAGTTTCGCCAGCACTACATTTTCCATATTGAACTTTATTTATAAAACAGATCAGAAAAATATTAATCTGTAAAAGTGAAACAAAAGCATAAACTTGAGCGTAGTTTCCACACTTGAGTGACACAAGGACACCTCAGTTTAAAAACAAGATTTAATTCAAAGGAGCATTCCATCCCAACATGAGCCAAGTTACACCAGTAATAAAGCTCACCCAGCCAATTAGACACTTCAGCACAACATCCTGTAGTGTTGGACACAGCCACCTTTATCATAGAATGACTACGTCACAAAATTGTCAGCCTAGAGCATGTCTCTTCAAAGTAGCTGAAAACAAACTCTTAATTTTGCGAAGTTTTTTGATCATACCTATTGAACACTTAAATCTCAGAATAATCTTTGCTTTTTAAAAAATGTTTGTGGGACACATCCCACACCTTGCTAAAGGTTCGGTTAGGTCTGATCCATAGAGACAAAGGTCAAGCAAGCATCACACTTTCCATTCACTTCTACAATGGGCTAGCATCAGATTTCTTCAGGATTTAAAGAATTTTAGAAATTGTTTGTAAAATCAATGATCACATGAAAGAATTGGACAATAAACGTATGCGATAAGAGTGAAGCCTGTGACAGCAGATTTTTCTTTGGAGGGCAGTGTGCCCGCTTTCCAAATTCTGGCAGCAGATTATTGGTGTACAGTCAAGGTTCTTACTGAACAGTGACAGGATTGGACAGAGTTGGCATGGATTTAAAAGAGGGGAATCATACTTAGCAAACTACTGAAATTTTGAGGGTCTAACTTGTAGAATTGATAAGGGACAACCCGTGGGAGTTACTTTGACTTCAGAATTCTTTTGATCAGGTCCCACATAAGAAATTAGCATATAATGTGAGAGATCGGGGGGAGTGTATTTGCATGGACAGAGCGCTAGTTGGCAGACAGGAAACAAAGAGCTGGAATAAACAGGCCATTTTCTGAGTGGCAGCCAATGACCAGTGAGGTACTACAGGGATCAATGGTTCAAACCCAGTTATTCACTATACATAAAAATGATTTAAATGAGGGAACTATTACTATTTCTAAGTTTGTGGGTGACACAAAGCTGGGTGGAAGGGTAAACTGTGAGGAGGATGCAGAGATGCTTCAAGTGTGATTTACATAAGTTGAGTGATTGGGAAAATGCATGGCAGATGAAAGATAATTGTGATAAATGTGAAGTTTTTGGTTGCAAAAACAGACAGCGAGATTATCTGAATAGGTTAGGAAAGGGAAAGTTACAACAAAGGGTGTCTTTGTTCACCAGTCACTGAGAGTAAGCATGCAGATGCAGCATGTGGTGAAGGCAAATGATATCTTGGCCTTCATGGTGGGGTAGGCCAGAACCAGTGGTCATAGTCTAAAGGATATAGGTTAGGCTATTCAGAACAGAGAGGAGGAGAAATTTCTTCATCCAGATAGTGTTGAACCAACAAAATTCTCTGCCACAAAATGTATTTCAGGACAAAACATTGAATATTTTCAAGGGTTAGATATAATTCTTAGGGTGAAAGAGATCAAATGGCATGGGGAGAAAGTGGGACCAGGATATGGAGTTGGATGATCAGTCATGGTCATACCGAATGACAGAAGGCTTTTCTTGTGAATAACAGGAAAAATATACAAATACTTCTAAAACATGTTAATTGCTTACCTGGATCACAAAACAAAAAGCTTATTTTTTTTTACAGCGCCTTTAAAGGTTTACACAAGCATAACTGCTACAAAGTTCCAGTGGTATTTAATTCACCCTGGGAGAACGTGCTAGTTTCTATTAGCTTTCCAATATTACAACATTCACACAGCAAATATAACTCACACTTCAAATTCTGCAATATTTTTCAATAATTTCACTAATTCTGGGTGAATTTCATTCAGAAATGTAGTACAGCCTACATGTAATCTAAACATTCACATCACATTGTATAAGACAAAGAGATCTTCAATTAAACTGGATTATCACAAAATACTATTGCATTGCTGCAAAATGACAAAACTTTTTCCTCTCTCATGATTAATTAATGAATAAATATTCAGTTAGATGCAGCGTTTTAACGAAAATACTATTTAGAACAGGTGAAGTTTATAGCACAGTGTCTGCAGATTGTGTACACAGCTGCACTGTAACCACAGGGTATATTTGTGTTACTTGCTTTCATTGAAGATAGTTTCAAGGAATAAGAATGGTGCCAATGAAACCAGCATTTGTTGCTCATTCCCAATTGCCCATAAGTGGTGGTATATTGCCCTCTTGAAGGTACACCCATAGTGCTGTCAGGATGTGTTCCAGGTTTAGTGATATAATTCCAATTCAAAATGTTATGCAGCTTGGAAGGGAATTGGGAGGTGGTAGCATTAGTAAGGGAGCAATAGCTACCATTGTCTTCAGATGGCACAGATCATGGGTTTGGAAGGTGCTGTCAAAACAGCCTTGGTTAGTTGCTGTAGTGCATCTCATATCTGGTACACACTGCTGCAAATGTGTGCCATTGAGGAGGAAATCAATGGGGTGGGATGTCAACCAAGTGGGCTGCTTTGCTCAGGACAATGACAAGCATTTTCCTTGTTGTTGGAGCAGTACTCATGCAAGCACATGGAGAGTATTCCATCACACTCCCAAAAAGTGCCTCTCAGGCTTTGGTAAGTTATTCTTTGCAGAACACCCAGCTGCTGAGCTGCTCTTGCAGCCAGAGTATTTATGTGGCTGATCCAGTTAAAATCTCAGCTAAGTTACCCTGCCATCAATACCAAGCCCTTTTCTCTTAAAATCTGAACAGGAAGAAGATGGTTGATTACCCCATAACAGATCCTGTACGGTAGAAATACCAACAGTCAACAAAGTAAAAAGAGGGAGATGTGATTGTCTTTTCTGTGGGAGTCTACGAAGGAGCTGCAGAAAAGTATTAAAGTAACAAACTTAATTTCGAATGCAGTATAAAAAATAAAAAAGGGAAATCAAATAGCTCTGAAGCAAGATTAAATTCAAATTCGAAATCAATACAGAATTCCTGCCACAGCTAAAATCATCCAAAATGTTCCTGAGTTTGTCCAGTTGCTACTAAATGCAGCACTGAGCCCTGAATATTATTTCTTATTGGTACTTTCAATTTTAAACAAAGATTTGAGATCTGACAGCACTATTAAACTGACAGGCATTTTAACAAAAGTAGCTGCATGTAGTTGGAGATACTCATGTCTACTCTGACGGTTACATACCAATTAAGTTTTCACATCCATAAGAATACCTCACTGTTCACCAAAGACACATTTGCCCTCTTAAAGAGGCAGTGCCAGCTGAAAATTCAACCTTGCAACTCAAATTTCAGATTTCTTAAAGCTACATTTATCAAGGTTAGTGGGCTGCTAACTCTGCCAGACGATTTGCAAAAGTCCAACTCAACGTAAAACAGGTCAATCTTTGTTGTACCCTGTTAGCATGAGCAGCTCAAGATTATTTGTGTAACTTCAACTTCTTGCTTTCACAGTAATGCCAATTTAAAAGCATGTTCCAGATTAATTATAAAGTCTGCAGTACATTGCCAACTAGCAGCTTGCTGCATCTATGTGAAGCCACAACAAAGCCAAAGCCATTTCTCGACACAATTCCTTTCCCTTGACCCTCGAAACAGAGCATGCTCGATCAGTGAGAAGCAGAGGTTGCAAAGTACCTGACCAGCTGGTTGAAGATGGACAGCTGGAATTTGGGATGCATGTTGGGAAAACAGGCACTGAGAGAAGCCCAGTGATGAGATGTAAAGCCAGAGAAGAAGTAGTGAGACAGGAGAGCAAAATTTACAAAAAAGGAGCAATATAAGAAAAACAAAACAGCTGAGTATCATCCCAAAATTGCTTTATCTTTAGATACTCAAGAAAACCTCATATTATTAAGGAGAAATTACAAATATTCCATCAAAACATTTGGAGCCAACTTCCCTACACCTCAACCTCAACACAACCCCTTCTGCTCGATTCATTAACTTCAAATGGCAACAGAGCTCATCAAAACCAACCCCAGCTCCATTTCTCTTTCTGACTTAGATAATGGGACAATCTCAAGCACTGCCTTCCGAACAGTCCAACCACAGATTACAAACCCATCTGATGTTTGTTTAGTGTTGTCATTATTGCTGCCAACTACCTTCACTACCAACTCTGGCAGCTCATTCCAAACATGTGTGAAGAAGTTGCCCCTTAGGTAACTTTTAAATTTTTCCTTTGTTACTTATCCTCTCTAGTTTTCGACTCTGAGACTGTTACACCAGGGCAATGGGTGTAAATAAAAAAAGGTAAGGGTAAGGAAAAAGCTCCCCTACTTGGCGAGCAGTAGCAGTGAGGCCATATTGATGTTTTGCTGCCCCACTCTCAGGGTCAAAACATGACAACACCTCGGGGGGATCATTAGAAACACCATTTGCAGCAAACACACTACCTTTGAAAAACAGTTAAATGGCCTTCATATATTTATCTCTGCTCAGAGTCACTTGGTCTCTCTCTTTTTCATCCTCTCTATTTTTTTTATTTCAAAAATATACTTTATTCATAAAATAATTTGATGGTCTGTACAGTTGGTCATGCCATACATATGTAAACATTTACATAGAGATCAGAATTTATCATTTTTATATACAGGTCTGTACATTTTTCAATCATATGCCCATATATTTAGCTGAGGCATCAGCAGAGCCCAAATGACTGCATGGACCCCCCTGTTCTTCTTTAGGCAGGCAGATGTTACACGGTGGTCTTTCCCCACCGCGTCTTGGCGGCAGTTTCCCCAAGCTTCAGCGCATCCCTCAACACGTAGTCCTGGACCATGGAATGTGCCAGTCTGCAACACTCAGTCAGGGGCAACTCCTTCAGCTGGATGATCAACAGGTTTCGGACCGCCCAGAGAGCGTTCTTCACCGAGTTGATGATCCTCCAGGCACAGTTGATGTTCGTCTCGGTGTGCGTCCCGGGGAACAGGCTGTAGAGCACGGAGTCCCACGTCACGGCCCTGCTTGGGACGAACTTCGACAAACACCACTGCATTCCTCTCCAGACCTCCTCTGCATAGGCACATTCCAGAAGGAGGTGCGTGACAGTCTCTTCCCCCCCGCAACCGCTTCGAGGGCAGCGTGTGGTGCGGCTGAGAGTCCGTGTGTGCTTAAAGGATCTCACAGGCAGAGCCCTTCTCACCACCAGCCAAGCCATGTCCTGGTGCTTGTTGCAAAGTTCTGGCGATGAGGCATTCTGCCAAATGGCTTTGACAGTCTGCTTAGGGAACTGCTCGATAAGATCCGCCCTCTCCTTTTCCCGAAGGGTCTCAAGGACACTACGTGCTGACCACTTCCTGATGGACTTGTGGTCAAAGGTGTTTTTTTTTCATAAACTTCTCCACGAAGGACAGGTGATACGGAATGGTCCATCTACTCAGAGCGTTCCACGGCAGCGAGGCCAGGCCCATCCTTCGCAACACCAGGAACAGGTAGAACCTCAGTACGTAGTGACATTTGGTGTTTGCGTACTGGGGATCCAGGCACAGTTTGATGCAGCCACACACAAAGGTGGCCATCAGGGTGAGGGTGGCATGGAGTGTATTTTTTCCCCCGTTGCCCAGATCTTTGTACAGCGAGTCCCTTCGGACCGGGTCCATCTTTGATCTCCATATAAACTGGAAGATGGCCCGGGTGACTGCAGCGGCACAGGTTCTGGGAATAGGCCAGACCTGTGCCACGTATAACAGCAATGACAGTGCCTGATGACCAGATTTTTTCCCCTGATGGAGAGCGACCGTAGCTTCCATCTGCCCAGTTTCTGCCTCACTTTGCTGATACGCTCCTCCCAAGACTTGGCGCATGCCCCCGCCCTCCCCGAACCAAATACTCAGCACCTTCAGGTGGTCGGTCCTGACGGTGAATGGGATCGAGGATTGGTCGGCCAGTTCCCGAAGAGCATGGCCTTGCTCTTGCCTCGGTTTACCCTGGCCTCCGAGGCCCATTCGAACTGGTCACAAATGCACATGAGTCTGCGCACGGACAGCGGATCCGAGCAGAAAACGGCGACGTCATCCATGTACAGGGAGGCCTTAACCTGCATGCCCCCGCTGCCAGGAATAGTCACCCCTCTCAGGCTCGCATCCTTCCTGATGGACTCGGCAAATGGCTCTATGCAGCACACAAACAAGGCAGGAGAGAGAGAGAGAGGGCAGCCCTGCCTGACTCCAGATCTGACTGGGAAGCTATTTGATTCCCACCCATTGATTGAGACTGCACTGACAATGTTGGTGTAGAGCATTCTGTTCCAATTGCAGCTTCCCTCCCCAAAGCCCATTTTGGAGAGAACATCTCTCATATACCTGTGTGATATCCTGTCATAGGTTTTCTCCTGGTCCAGGCTGGTCAGGCAAGTTTCCAACCCTCTGTCCTGCTCGTAGGAGATCGTATCCCTGAGGAGTCCAAGACTGTCAGCAATCTTCCTGCCCAGCACAGCACTGGTTTGGTCAGGGTGAATCATTGACCCCAGAACAGACCTGACCCAGTTGGCGATTACCTTTGACAGAATCTTGTAATCCGCATTCAACAGAGAGATTGGTCTCCAATTTTTGAGTTCCTCCCTCTCCCCCTTCCGCTTGTAGATGAGGGTGATGATGCCTTTCCTCATGGATTCACTATGGTACCTGCCCGAAGCATACTGACATACACCTCCAGCAGGTCCTGGCCAATCAAATCCCACAGAGCAGAATAGAGCTCGACCGGTAAGCCGTCACTTCAGGGAGTTTTATTCTTTTCGAAGGACTCGAGGGTCTTGGTCAGCTCATCCAGAGATAGCGGCTGGTCCAGGCTCTCGCGTGTTCTGTCGTCTAAGACCTCCGTGATAGAGGACAGGAACGACTGGGAGGCCGCGCTGTCAGTCGGCTTCGAGTCATACAGACTGGCATAGAAGAATTTACTGATTCTCATGACCTCAGCCTGAGATGACGTTACCGAGCCATCTTCTTCCTTCAGGCTGCTGAGCACAGAGCTCTCTTCTTGCACCTTCTGGAAGAAGAAACGTAAGCCCGTCTCGTCCTGCTCCACCGAGCGGACCCTGGACTGGGAGATTATCTTGGAGGCCTCCGAGGCGAAGATCGAGGCTTGCTGGCCCTTCACCTCCTTGAGGTCCTCCGTGACATCGAACCCCATCGTCTGCAGCAGGAGCACATTCTGCATACTTTCCTGGAGTTGGGACAGTTTTCCCCGCCTCTGTCTCGCCTCCTGAACACCTTTGAGGATGAAAAACCTCTTGATGTTCCCTTTTACTGTTTCCCACCAGTCCGTTGGGGACTCAAAGAAACACCATATTCAGCAAACACACTGCCTTTGAAAGCAGTCAAACAGATTTCATATATTTACCTCTGCTCAGAGCCACTCTTTCTCATCCTCTCTATAACATCACCAGCTGACAAATGAGCTGGGTGGCTTGCCAGTCTTTCACAGCAATATAGCTGCAAATGTGTTGCTGGTCAAAGCACAGCAGGTTAGGCAGCATCTCAGGAATAGAGAATTCGACGTTCGAGCATAAGCCCTTCATCAGGAATAAGAGAGAGAGAGCCAAGCCGGCTGAGATAAAAGGTAGGGAGGAGGGACTAGGGGGAGGGGCGATGGAGGTGGGATAGGTGGAAGGAGGTCAAGGTGAGGGTGATAGGCCGGAGTGGGGTGGGGGCGGAGAGGTCAGGAAGAGGATTGCAGGTTAGGAGGGCGGTGCTGAGTTGAGGGAACCGACTGAGACAAGGTGGGGGGAGGGGAAATGAGGAAGCTGGAGAAATCTGAATTCATACCTTGTGGTTGGAGGGTTCCCAGGCGGAAGATGAGGCGCTCCTCCTCCAGCCGTCGTGTAGTTGTGTTCTGCCGGTGGAGGAGTCCAAGGACCTGCATGTCCTCGGTGGAGTGGGAGGGGGAGTTAAAGTGTTGAGCCACGGGGTGATTGGGTTGGTTGGTTCGGGCGGCCCAGAGGTGTTCTCTGAAGCGTTCCGCAAGTAAGCGGCCTGTCTCACCAATATAGAGGAGGCCACATCGGGTGCAGCGGATGCAATAGATGATGTGTGTGGAGGTACAGGTGAACTTGTGGCGGATATGGAAGGATCCCTTGGGGCCTTGGAGGGAAGTGAGTGTGGAGGTGTGGGCGCAAGTTTTACATTTCCTGCGGTTGCAGGGGAAGGTGCCGGGGGTGGAGGTTGGGTTGGTGGGGGGTGTGGATCTGACAAGGGAGTCACGAAGGGAGTGGTCCTTGCGGAACGCTGATAGGGGAGGGGAGGGAAATATATCCTTGGTGGTGGGGTCCGTTTGGAGGTGGCGGAAATGGCGGCGGATAATACGTTGTATGCGCAGGTTGGTGGGGTGGTAGGTGAGAACCAGTGGGGTTCTGTCTTGGTGGCGGTTGGAGGAGCGGGGCTCAAGGGCGGAGGAGCGGGAAGTGGAGGAGATGCGGTGGAGGGCATCGTCGATCACGTCTGGGGGGAATCTGCGGTCCTTGAAGAAGGAGGCCATCTGGGTTGTGCGGTGTTGGAATTGGTCCTCCTGGGAGCAGATGCGGCGGAGACGAAGGAATTGGGAATATGGGATGGCGTTTTTACAGGGGGCAGGGTGGGAGGAGGTGTAGTCCAGGTAGCTGTGGGAGTCAGTCGGTTTATAATAGATGTCTGTGTTGAGTCGGTCGCCCGAGATAGAAATGGAAAGGTCTAGGAAGGGGAGGGAGGAGTCTGAGACAGTCCAGGTGAATTTCAGGTCGGGATGGAAGGTGTTAGTAAAGTTGATGAACTGTTCAACCTCCTCGTGGGAGCACGAGGCAGCGCCGATACAGTCATCGATGTAGCGGAGGAAAAGGTGGGGGGTGGTGCCAGTGTAGTTGCGGAAGATGGACTGTTCCACATATCCTACAAAGAGGCAGGCATAGCTGGGGCCCATGCGGGTGCCCATGGCAACTCCTTTAGTTTGGAGGAAGTGGGAGGATTGAAAAGAGAAGTTATTCAGGGTGAGGACCAGTTCAGTCAGTCGAAGGAGGGTGTCAGTGGAAGGGTACTGGTTAGTGCGGCGGGAAAGGAAGAAGCGGAGGGCTTTGAGTCCTTCGTGATGGGGGATGGAGGTGTACAGGGACTGGATGTCCATAGTGAAAATAAGGCGTTGGGGACCGGGGAAGCGAAAATCCTGGAGGAGGTGGAGGGCGTGGGTGGTGTCCCGAACGTAGGTGGGGAGTTCTTGGACTAAAGGGGACAGGACCGTGTCGAGGTATTGGGAGATGAGTTCGGTGGGGCAGGAGCAGGCTGAGACAATGGGTCGGCCGGGGCAGGCAGGTTTGTGGATTTTGGGCAGGAGGTAGAAACGGGCGGTGCGGGGTTGTGGGACTATGAGGTTGGAGGCGGTGGATGGGAGATCCCCTGAGGTGATGAGGTCCTGGATGGTCTGTGAGATGATGGTTTGGTGGTGGGAGGTGGGGTCGTGGTCAAGGGGGCGATAAGAGGAGGCGTCCGCGAGCTGGCGTTTGGCTTCAGCGGTGTACAGGTCAGTGCGCCAAACTACCACCGCGCCTCCCTTGTCTGCGGGTTTGATGGTGAGGTTGGGATTGGAGCGGAGGGAGTGGAGGGCTGCACGTTCTGAGGGTGAGAGGTTGGAGTGGGTGAGAGGGGTGGACAGGTTGAGTCGGTTGATGTCACGGCGGCAGTTGGCTATAAAGAGGTCGAGGGCGGGTAGGAGGCCTGCACGGGGTGTCCAGGTGGATGGGGTGTGTTGGAGGCGGGAGAAGGGGTCGTCAGAGGGTGGGCGGGAATCTTGGTTGTGAAAGTAGGCACGGAGGCGAAGGCGGCGGAAGAATTGTTCAATATCTCGCCGCGTGTTGAACTCATTAATCCGAGGGCGTAGGGGAACGAAGGTGAGGCCCCTGCTGAGGACTGATCTTTCATCCTCAGAGAGGGGGAGATCTGGAGGGATGGTGGAAATCCGGCAAGGCTGGGAGCTAGGACCTGGTGTGGGACTGGAGCTGGAGCTGGAGCTGGGGGCGGGGACAGAGATCGAAGTAGGGGCGGAGTTAGACGTGGTGACGTTGCTCGACGTGGGGGCGGGGTCATGCGTCGTGACGGAAATAAGCGTGGGGGCGGGGTTACGTGAAGCGACGGGAGATGGCGTGGGGGCGGGGTTATGGGCGGGGTTATGGGTAGTGACGAAAGACGGCGTGGGGGCGGGGAAACCTGAGGATTTGTGCTCCTGCAGGTTAGTGATGTCAGTGGGGGCGGAAGTGGCTGCGTCGACGGCAACCGGAGGGGCGGAAATGGTTGCGGCGACGGAGGAGTGGTGGTCATTCCCGGTGGCCGCGTGGGTCGCGGGTCCGTCGGCGATTGTGGAAGCGGTTGTGTGTGTGGTGGTCACCGGGGCAGTTGTAGGGGCGGCGATCGCGGGGGCTCCGAGGTCGGTGGGGGCGGAAGTGACGTCACGGTCGGCGGCGGCCTTTGGTGCCGCGGGCGCTGTGGAGGCCACATGTGTAATGGCGTCCGACAGGCCTGTGGAAGATTCTGGAATAGTTGAGGGGCCACGAGTGTGGGGGTAAGTACATGAAAGTTTTTGGTACTTACTGTCTTTAATCTCTGATAGGGCTAGGAAGAACTGTTTGTTGAGTTTGTGGATTCTTCTGTAGATGAAGAACAGCAGGGGTCCTTTGCAGGTCTGTGAGAGTGCTGTCCTGAGCTGGGGTAGGGCTGATTGCAGGGAGTGTAGGTAGCGACGCATGGCTGCAAGGGTGGAGCGGAGGATCCGGAGGGAGGTCTGTTGCTGGAGGCTTCGGATTTGTTGTAGGTACAGGTTGTCCTGGTTGGGTCCAAATTTTGTTGGTTGGAATGTAGTTCGGAGTCCGTGTGGGATCAGTCGGTTCCTTAGGCAGGTACAGCAATATGCCTTAAAAGAAGCCATAACAGATATTACTTTTCATCCACATGACTGCGCATCTTCTTCAGTTTTTGCATGATGCTGCTGGTCATATAGACCAGAAACCTGCTGATAGCAAGTTTGGGTTGAAAGTGATTACTCATCATTCATGCTGCTGAGTTAGTAATTCCTAAGTTTAATAGTAACCTTGCATTGAACAGTTCAGGAATTTGCAAATGGTGGGATACTAACCAACTTGCTCTCCCCAACTGATTTGAGCCTCTCCTGAATTTCCCTGGTGGTCTGGAGCATGTGTTGAATCTCTTCCTGATGTTTCAGAATCAGCTGCCTCTCCCTGTGAGCAGCTTTGTTGGCTTTTTGAAGATGCCTGATTTCAGCCTGTGGTGAAATTGTATACAATGTATTACCATGTTAGAGACCAACCAAACCCGTCTTTACATCATCAATAAATTTATTTTGACAACAGACTGCAGACAAAAATGAAGTCAGGGCACGCAACTCCATAACCCATTAAGTTCTAAGTTGCACAGTTTCCAGGTGGCACTGTGCAACTTTTACAACTTATAATGCTTTCCTTGATGAAAACTTTGTGTTTTTCTTCGACAAAATGTATTGTCAACACGAACTCAAACATTCAAATACTCCAGGTGGAAAATCATCATGAAAGAGTTACTCACGTTCTTTTTCGACAGCTGATGCCTAACTTTGAGTGAGCATTTCTGATTTTATTTCAGGAGGTTGCCTCCTGGCCTGTGGTGAGTTAACCTGAGTTCTCAAACCTGAAAAACTGTCCTCAGCTGCCAAGTACTTTGCAGAAGAGAAAGATGATGAATAGGCAGATTTCCGTTTTCGAGAATTGCGTATTAGTTCTTGCTACTGGGCAAGTTGGAAAGTGTGCCTGGGTTGAGTGAGTACAGAATCTGGCAAATCTATAGTGGGTCCAACAGCAAATAACGTAACATTCCAAGTCTGCGTGACACTGCGTGATTGGCAACACCTATGCCAACAAAAATCAGCAACTTGTTGAGACCATCACTATGTTTTTCTCAGTTTTGGTTTGGAACTGTGAGCTGAAGTTAAGAATTGAATTTTGAAAAGCAACTTGTTTTAAAACAAAAAAAGGGGGAGAACAAAGATAAATATCTGCTGGCCTGGAGAGACAATGCAGATTAATTACTGGTCTAAGAACACTCCAGATGTTTCAGCCCCAGGGTGCTGCTGTGCTCAGAGACGAGTTGGATGTTAAATTGAACAATCTTGGAAGGACCGGTGCTGGCCTGCTCACAGCGAATGTTGAAAAAGAGGCAGAAAACCAAGTGGTTGATGGGAAATGTTCATCCTGGAGTTCAGTTACTAGAGGTGTACCGCAAGGATTGGTTTTCGGGCCACTGCTGCTTCTCATTTTTATAAATGCCCTGGACGAGGGCGTAGAAGGATGGGTTAGTAAATTTGTGGATGACACGAAAGTCGGTGGAGTTGTGGGTAGTGCAGAAGGATAGCATGAGGGGACATAGCTGTAAATTGAGGGGTGATAGATATAGGAACGATCTCAGATGTAGGTTCTTTACTCAGAGTGGTAGGGGTGTGGAACGCACTGCCTGCAACAGTCGTGGACTCACCAACCTGAAGAGCATTTAAAAGGTCATTGGATAAACATGTGGATGATTACAGAATAGTGTAGGATAGATGGGCTTTAGTTTGGTTTCACAGGTTGGCATGACATCGAGGGCCGAAGGGCCTGTACTGCGCTGTAATGTTCTATGTAAGTCGGGTAAACGTTCAAAGCAGTTTGAGTTCACATTGTACATCCTGATTTGATTTCCTTGGAATTCATCAGCGTTCTGTTAAAGTTGCTTGTTTTTGTTTAAGTTCTAACCTTGGTGTCCAAGATCTGCTATTTCTGAAGTCAGGTTAGGAACAATTGAGCAATTTTGAGAGTTAGTTAATATCTCAATTTCACTGTGTCCCAACTCATGGTAGTGATGTAATTTGGTTTGGCTCATAGTCTCAGTCTCAAACTTCAAATTTGCAATTCATGAAGAAAACAAGACAAAGGGAAAACCATAAAGGTGGCTTTAGGACAAAGTCAGATGAAACAAAGAGACAGGACAATGTTTTAACGAGGATCATGACAGTAGCTCACCACCTTTTCCAAAGCAATTAGAAATACAAACTAAGTGATCTCCTCATCAGCAATCCCATGTCTTGTAAGTAGTTTTAAAAAAAATACAAGGGCAAGGGGGAAAGCAAGGGTGAAAAATAAAATGTTTAAATGGCAGTAAATGTTGCATCCCTTCCATTAACATCATAAATTAAAGACAAATCCAGGGCACTTGGCAACCAGCGAGAGCTGGAATCTGTTCATTTGTATGTGTGAGAGCTCATCCATTGCAATAACAGCAGGTAGCTCATTTCGTTCACATGGAGGGATAAGGTGGGGAAAATTAACAAATTCAAAAGACAACAAGCAGCATTACCCCCACCCCTGGACAGTGGCCTCATTGTACAATCATTCTTCTCAAAGTTTGGTTCATAATCCTTCCCTTAAAGTGCACTATTGAGGATAATCATAGCAAAGTATTGCCAGTAGGAGAACTGCATTCAGAAACACCATGCCATGGAAATGTATCCCTAGGCCGAGCATATCCATTACATACAGCAGCATTTGTTGTTGGCATTTCAAGGAAAAGCTGGATCGCCATATAAAAAAGGTTTGCAACAAATCGGAACCTTGGGGAAACATGTTCATTTATGAAGTATTAATGATAGCCCAACATTTTCCTGTCATTCAGTGGGTCATACCTGCTCCTGCTGCAGCCTGAGCAGAAGCCCACGTTGTCTCCTTCGGATGGATGGCATCTTGTCATCTTCTCCCTTGCCTCGAAGGCGTCTGGTTAGAGAACATGGCAAAGTCACATGAACATAGAGCATACAATATTACAGCACACTACAGGCTCTTCGGCCCTCCATGTTGCACCGGCCTGTAGAACCAATCTGAAGCCTATCTATCCTACATTTTTCCATTTTCATCCGTATCTTTATCCAATGACCATTTAAATGCCCTTAAAGTTGATGAGTCCATCACTGTTGCAGGCAGTGTGTTCCACACCCTTACCACTCTGACTAAAGAAATTACCTCTGCCATCTGTCCTATATCTATCCCCCCCGCAATTTAAAGCAATGCTCCCTCGTGCTAGCCATCACCTTCTGTGGAAAAAGGCTCTCTCTGGCCACCCTATCTAACCTTCTGATTATCTTATACGTCTCAATTAAATCACCTCTCAACCTTCTTCTCTCTAATGAAAACAGCCATAAGTCCCTCAGCCTTTCCTCATAAGACCTTCCCTCCATACCAGGTAACATCCTTGTAATCTCCTCTGCACCCTTTCCAAAGCTTCTGCATCCTTTATAAAATGCAGTGACCAGAACTGCTGCAATACTCCAAGTTTGGCCGCACCAGAGTTTTGTACAGCCTACTGTGGGAAATTTATCAAATGCCTGACTGAAATCCATATACACCACATCAACCGCATTACCCTCATCCATGTTCTCAAAAAAACTCAATAAAATTTGTAAGACACGACCGTACCTTCACAAAACTGTGTTGACTATCCCTAATCAACTTATTCATTTCTAGATGATTATAAATCCGATCTCTTATAACCTTTTTCAACATTTGACCCACAACCAAATAAGGCTCAGTCGTTTATAAGAGCAGAGTTATTTTTACTCCCCTTCTTGAACAAGGGGACGACATTTGTTATCCCCTCCAGTCTTCTGGCTCTATTCCTGTTGACAATGACAACAAAGATCAAAGCTCAAGGTTCTGCAATCTCTTCCCTGGCTTCCCAGAGAATCCTCGGATTAATCCCATCCAGCCGAGAGTCCTTATCTATTTTCACACTTTATCGAATTGTTAACACCTCCTTATGAACTTCAATCCCGTCTAGTCTAATATCCTGCATCGCAGTATTCTCCTCGACAACACGATCTTTTTCCGGTGTGAATACTAACAAATAAATATTCATTTAATGCTTCCCCATCTCCTCGGACTCCATGCACAACATCCCACAACTATCCTTGACTGGCCCTGATCTCTCTCGTCATTCTTTTCTTCCTGATATACTTACAGAAAGCTGTATGGTTTTCCTTGATCCTGTCTGCCAGTGATTTTTCATGTTTCCTCCTGGCTCTTCTTAGCTCTCTCTTTAGGTCTTTCCTCACTAACTTGTAACTCTCAAGCTCCCTAACTGAGTTTCACGTCTCAACATAAGCCTTTCCTTCCTTTTGACAAGAGATTCAACTTCTTTAGTAAACCACAGCTCCCGACACATGGTATAATGATGCTGGAATTTACAGACAAACTTGGATAAATCTGCCCAAGTAGATCTCACAGTGTCACCACTGCTGAATTAGCAACTAAACCAGAAAGAGAATGATCAGGGTTTAAGATTTTGTTAAACAGCAAATTCTTCTTAGTATTTTATAACTGTAATGCCCCTCCATGCATGTCATACTCAATTTGGAGAAAATTTGTTTCAACAAGATATTGTTTATGCTTACAAAATCAATAAGGGTATTTTGAAAGAAAATCTGGAAATAAAAGGTTGGTGTCAGTAAAAGTGTCCACAAAGATGTTGAGCAGCCATAAAAACCTAAATAATTCATGGAGGGACTTTGAAGAAGGAAATCTTCTGCCTACAACTATAATGGCATATGTGACTACAGTATTACGGCAGCATGGACGACATGCACACCATACCTACCAAGCATTGACCATCTCTTGCAATCCTTTTGATATGAAGTGGCATTATCATCACTGCTTTCCTCACAATTATCACATTAGAGTTACCCTCGACCTGAAACTGAACCGGATCAACTATACAATACTGGGTCAACAAACCCAGGTCAGAAGCTGAAAATTCTTCACTAAGTAACTTACTTCCTGTCTCCCCAGTATATGCCCAAGAAACATAACATTAAATAGAATGTAGCAACCTGTGTGATCAGCATCACATTCACCAATCTATACATTCACGTCCTTCACCAACGAAGAGAGAGAGCTACATGCACTATATGATGCACTGCAGGAACTAACTCCATTCCTTCAACAGCACCTTCAAAGCCTCTGACCTCTACCATCTAAAAGGACACAGACAGTAGATAATACGGTAGCACCATGACTTGTCAACTTCTCTCCAAGCCACACAACATCCTGACTTAGCAATATACCCTTCCTTCACTGCTATAGGATCAAAATCCCAGGTACTCCTTTCCTGTCAGCATTGTGGTTGTACCTGTAGCAGGTGAACTGCAGATGTTTGAGGAAAAACTCACTATCACCTTCCCAAGTGCAATGAAGGATGGACAACAATACTGGCCTTACCAGCAGCAAAGAAATCCACTAAAATAATTTGTTTAAAATCCTGATCTGTGGGTTCGGACAACGATCTCGCGTCAATCTGTTCCAGAGCCCTGAACTCCAAACCTAACAAAACTTGCGAGTTGATACGTTTATATTGACCAAGCAGACTGCAGTGGCTCAAGGCAGCTCAACACCATGACCATTTTGAGAATGAGGGATAGTAAATAAATACCAGCATTACTGCAAACAGCCCAAATTCAAAGAACAAACTTAAAAATTTGAAAAAAAGAGTCAAAATTGCATTCATTCTACTCATTCCAAACAGCGATAAGGGGAAAGATGATGTGAATACCTAGATTCTGCTCAACAGCCTCACTGCAATGAGAAAAGACAACAGCTTTCCCCCTTCTCCAGAAAGAATTAATGGAAATATGTGCACATTCTTACATTGCATTTTTGAAAGGCTATTCACCTTAACATCACTACTCACTTTCACTGGTGCACCAACCAGGCCAGCTCTGCTTTTATCTTTTCCTTCAAGGCTTGTTCTCTCAGTCTGAGGAGTGACTCCTGGTGCTGTGCACGCATCTCCTCCTCCTCCATGTATTGTCACACCATCTCCATGGTAAATTTACAGAAACTGTCTTGACCTCCAGAGAAGGACATGCTCAAATTATGCTGAACAGTGAAAGACAGGAGGACAAACAGTACAGAGTGAGGTGATCTGCTTCCCCTGACCCAAGCAAAATTTGTCCTGTAATCCACAAAACCTCAGGACTGAGTGCAGACAACAACAACAATTAAAAGCAGTTGGAGTATCATCAGACATCCCAATCATGCTGCATCACAAGTGATCCCATCAAACTATCCCAATATTTATCAGGATGAGTAAATGCTGACTGTCTCATTTCATCATCTGTGAAACACATTAAGACTGGCAAAGTCCCTCATACTGATAATTTTCTGGTCAGGACTCCAGTTACTAATTTGCTGCCAGGTTCTGATAAATAACCAAAAACAGAATAGGAGTTGCACATACAGAGAGTAAGGGTGTCATGGTTACATCAACATTAGCCAGGAGGTGGCTATTTAGCTTCTTGAGCCTATTCCACCATTCACCCAAATCATGGTAATCTTCAACATCATGACAAATCCCTGTCTTTGTCCCATAATCCTTCAGCATTTTGGTTAAAAATCTACCAATCTCAGATTTAAAATTTGTAACTGATTTCAAATCAATCACTGTTTGTGGAAGGGAGTTTCAAACTTCATCCATTTCTGTGTGTAAAAGTGTTCCACAATATCACACCTCAATGTTCTGACTCTAACATGTTATCTATTTAATCTCTCCTCTTAAATTAAGCCTCGGAGCCCAAGTATCACCTCAGTAAGTCTACATTGCACTTCCAAAGAGTGACACTCTTCTTAAGCCATGGTGCCCAGCCCTGACGGCTTGGTCTGACTCGGTTTTGAATTGCTGAAGCATGACTTCTAATCCTTTGTTTTCGAGTCTTCTTTGGACATAAATGTCAACATTCCACTGGCCCCTTGATCACTTTTCTGAGCCTGTTTGTGACATTTTCATGAACTACATACAGCTGGATCACCCCCACCAGGTTCCTTTGAACTCCATTGTCTCTCAATTTTCACAATCAAGAAATATCCTATTTTGATCCAACCTCTCACTTGCCGATCAAACTCATCCGTAGATTTTTCATTTACTTAATCTATCAAGATTGCTTTCTGATTTTATGTTTCCATCTACCTACACTCGAGATCGCTGCTAATCTGGAGAGAGGCCCCAAATTTTGAATGTGGCTTTCCTTTCATCATGAATAGCGAATAGATAGGGCACCAACATAGATCCATGCAGAATATCACCAACCATATCCTTCCAATTAGAATATCTATTATTATCTGCACAAATGTCTCTTGTTCAAATCAAATTCCTCTGCAAGCTCCACTTCTCTTTTGCATCTTACTACTCCTACCTTTAATGGACAGTAGAAAATTGTAAATTTAGGGACATTCTTAGCCGTCAAATTTAGCTTGTGTTTACCGGACGAGGTGAGCATGGAATCCCAGTAAATATTGATCTCTGTCTTCACTACATGGTAACTGTATCACAAAGATTAACAATTCAAAAGATTTATTCCTCTTCAAGATTTATAAACTCTGGCAACATTGTTAGTGAGTTGTACTTCTCTTTTTAAAAAAAATAGCCCCTGCCCAACACTCATTGCCCCATCTGGTCCTCATCCTCAACATCTGAATCTCATATCAAGATACCTAGAACATGGAGAGGAGCAACTAACCCAAACACTGAGATCCCACTAATTGGCTCCACTACTCACCCTTGGTTAACCCATGGGAGAACTCACTTTTACAGCTATTGAAGCCGATTGATCCTGCAGTATGTCCTCATCGGAATCATCCTGCTGGCTGCGTTTCTTCCCCATATTAAAGCATCGATGGCTCTCTGATGGCAGAAGGAGATGGAAGGATTTCTCTTCAATCTCATCTTCAGTCATTGACTCATCGAACTTAAGGGAGTACTCAGTGGCAAGAGAAGCAGAGTCTGGAGAGACAATATATGATTTACATTGTTCTTTGTTATTTTCCATTGCTCACTGAAAGATTTAGAACTTGAACATGAAGTTAAAGGCTGGTCAAGAATCCTTGGATTAGTTATCTGCTCAAGGAGCAGAGTTGGGTTACAATTATTGATTCAACACAATTGTTATGTTGAATGACACATTGTTGAAGGGGACATGAGGAAGTTTCCTTATGCATAACCACAGATCCAAGGGGAACACAAGAAAGTTAGGATTGAATAGCTTAAGCACATGACTGAATAAAGGAATCTTGAAATAAATCAGTGCAAGACATGTTACTATTTGAGGAGAAAGTGAGGTCTGCAGATGCTGGAGATGAGAGCTGAAAGTGTGTGGCTGGAAAAGCACAGCAGGTCAGGCAGCATCCAAGGAACAGGAAATTTGACGTTTCGGGCATAAGCCCTTCATCAGGAATGTTAGTGTTTGACCCACATATCCTTTTGTTATGGAAGGAGTGCTTACGTGGCAATTGATTTGGTGGATTTGAATCACCTAACTGAAGAGACACCATTCCCCATTTAAGTCATGAGATCAGTTGAAGGACAAATCATTTAGATTTGATGAAGCCTGTTTTTTTCTCACTTGTTGCACATTGAATGAGCTTCTTCCTCTCGGGGGACTGCGGGCTGTAGTGTGCGGTCATGGCTAGCGATTTACTGTCCCCTGGTGCATTCTCTCAAATTTTTAGTTGATGCGGTCTTTAAATTAATGGCTCCTGGGGTACACCATATATTTATAGAAGGAGACTTTAATTGTCTCATGGATCCTGGGGTGGACAGGATGCCAAGGGGGCTGTCAGGTACACCTCTGCAGACTAGACAGTTAGTGGACTTGTGTGAGGAGTTGCGGCGAGTGGATGTGTGGAGGTGCCCCCACCCAAATGGGAGGGACTTTACCTTTTACTCCAACCCGCACAAGTGCCACACAAGAATTGAAATGTTCTTTGTTCCGTCGGTTTGTTTGGACTTGGTGTTAGCCTGCAGGATTGGGAACATAACTATTTCAGACCATGCAGCAGTCTATTTAGATGTTAAGATCAAAGGTAGTGTAGGAGACACATGACAATGGTGCACGAACCCATTTCTGTTGAAGGATGACAACTTTGTACAATATATCACAAAGGGAGTTCAGGGTTTTTTGGGTCTTCAATCAGGCTACAGCCAGTACCCATCAGTGCTCTGGGAGACCACCTATTTCACACTTGACAATGAGAAGGAGGCAGAGAGGACAGCAGCAGCTGATACTTGAGGCCCGGCTGAAGGCAGCCAAATCAGCGTATTATTCCAGACCATCGGGGTCAAATTGCAACGGGTCATGGCTCTCCGGGCTGCTCTGGACTCAGTGCACACACAAGTGGCAAAGAGAGGGGTCTCCTTTGCAATGCAAAGGCTGTTAAAATATGGGGATAAGCCAGGTAGATCCCTGGCTTACCTGGCTATGAAGGAAAATGCTCCACAGTCCATTGTGTTTATCAGGGAGAGAACTGGCAAGGTCACTCGTGAACTGAGGAAGATCGATGCCAGATTCTGGGAGTTCAATGCAGAGTTATACCGGTCAGAGGGCTGTGGAGATGGAGAAGCGAGAATGGAATCCTTTTTGAAAACTTGGACCTCCCTGGTATAAACCCAGATCAGGCCTCCCTTTTAAATGTACCTCTGACAGTACAAGAGGTGCAAGAGGCGGTAAGGCAGCTCCAAGGTGGTAAGGCATCTGGTCCAGATGGATTCCCATGTGGATTTTACAAGGAGCTCATACACGTCAGCTGACCCACTGCTGGAGCTGTATAGTCATTACTATGGCCAGGACTGTCTTCCGCCCTCTCTTACAGAGGCTAATATCACTCTTATTTTAAAGAAAGGAAAAAACCCTGAGCATTGTGCATTGTATAGACCCACCTTGTTGTTGAATGTGGATTTTAAAATTCTATCAAAGGTGTTAACTCTGAGCCTGGAGAAGGTGCTGCCTGTTATTATAAAAGAGGAGCAAACGGGTTTTATCAAGGGCTGCAGCTCCTCCAACAACATCAGGCGGGTATTGTACACAGTGCAACGATGTCAGCAGAGAATGATTCCGGGTTTGGTGGTCTCCCTGGAGGCAGAAAAGGTTTTAATCGGGTGGAATGGTCGTATCTCTTTGCTGCTCTAGATCGTTTTGGTGTGGGAAGGGCCTTCACCAGGTGGGTGGCAGTGCTATATGAAGACCCCAAGGTGGTAGTTATCATGAATGGGGTTAAATCGAGCAATTTTCATGGGGGGGGGGGGGGGGGGGGGGAGAGCAGCTGACAGGGATGTCCTCTGTTACTGCTACTGTTTACCTTTGTACTTGAAGCATCCTGCATCCCGATGTCTCTGTGCAGCAACACACCCAGTGCCCGGCCATTAACTGTATAAGCTAGCGACTGGATAGAGAATTTTAAAAATTAGATTTGATAGAGAACTTTAAAAATGAAGGTGCTTGAACTACATGGAGGGAGAAATGTTTCCACTTGCGTAGCTGTCCTGAATAGGAAGTTAACATCAGTGGATCAAATCAGACATTCAAAACAAAACATTCTTCCCTGAGAAAGGTGACAACATGAAACTTGCTAGTACCTGGAATGCTTCAGTTGAATAGCATGAATGTGTTTCAGGGAGAAACATCCAGAAGGATGCAGTGATGGGAGGAGACAAAGTGGGAGTAGACTCGCATGGAGACTAAATAACTGCATGAGTCTGTTGGGCCAAACGGCACGTTTCCCTGCTGTAAAGTCTCTGCAAAAGTACTGCTCTCCTTCACTCAAGAAACATTTAATCACCAAATAATTTGGACAAAAGGGGTCCCACTCAGATATAAAAGAGAAATACAAGAGGCATCCCTTCATAAGGTTACACAATTAACATCCATTACTGAAAGTACTTCTGCAGAGACAGCGGTTTAATCTTCAGCTTCTCAGTAGCAGTGGAGTACAGAGTTTTAATCTGCGGTTTGGTGGAGGTTGAGCTGGCAACATCAAGATCTTTACTGAGTTCAGCTTCGGTCTTCTTCACAAATTCACCATACGACAAAGAAACATGGAGAGAAAGTGAAATCAAACACTGGGATTTAAAGAAGTACACATGACACTACTTTGCCAACTGCACTGAATTCAACGTACTTCTGAATTTTTTTAAACTTTTGTGGCAACTAAGAAAAAGTAGGCCTTGATTTTCAGCGAATTACTGCAGTGAGGACAAGTTTTCAATTCAACCACAAAGTTGAAGATAAAGCCTTTGTCATTTGAAATAATAGAAAATTCAGATGTAGGACGCAATGTTCATAATCATGATGAAGTGGGACAATATAAAACTGAACAGTTGCTAAACTGAAGCACTTACCAAAATATGGTCCATCCAATCACTTTTTCTCCTGTCAAATGTCTTCATCTTCTGCCAGTCTGTCTTCTGATATTGCTCCTGGTAGAATCCAAGCAACTTCATAACCTCATTAGAAATGGAGATCTGTGGATAGAAGCCCAGGAGAAATGGCAGTTGTTGCACACACCCTAAATACACAGACAAAACAACCTACAATCCATTACCTTTGTCCAAAACTGCTCAGTGAAGCCTTTGACACTTGGGCCTTTGGACTCTTTCCCCCATTCTGAATGATGTAAAAGTGGATGAAACTCAAAGCATGTTCTATTAAAAAAAAATCTACGGAATGCTTGAAAATGTAATAATAATTGAAGTGAACAATATCAGTGAGATCCAAAAGCATATTCAAAACAACTTTAAAGGAATATGCAACACTCCCAGACTGTGAGAAGGTTTGACATTTTACTTTGCCTCAGACCTAGACTGAGAAATGATTAATTATTCACTTAACGATTCACTCAGCACTTTGCCAACAGCATTTTCTAAGTGGTCTCTGCTCAGGCAAATTCCAAAAATGTTCTGCCTTTGTAATAGACTGGAGGTAGATAACTCAAGATCAGCGCTGTGGGAAGTCTCACCATAAACACTGGGGATGATGTGGATTCATACAGCGGACCCAGCATTTCAGGAAGGTCAAATCATTCTCAGTTTAACAGATGAGTTTATCTTAACTTCAGTAAACAAAGTATTCCAACATACAGGCCATTTAAAGTGATAGATATGGCCATTAAAAGAAACCTGGCTCTTCCAACTGCACACAAACAATTTAAGCCACATTAAGTTGCTTAAGATCTTAGAATACTTTGGTCAATTTTGGGAACCTCAACACAGCACAAATTCAGACTGAAAAGTGCAACCTTTAAGGCTTTCTTCATCTGAAAATTATGGAGTGACCTGTGGAAGATCAAGTTTCTGGAGAGTTTTAAGAAGATGATTAATAATCATATAGTGTATTAGCCATCAATGGAAAGACAGAGATGATACGGAAGAATTCAAAAAAATGAGTGACTGGAAGAGACACCATATATTATGTAAATAGAAACAGAAGATATAGATTCTCAGAGTGAGCAAAGTTGTGACAGATGGGATTTAATGAAGAACAGGATGATGATGATGATGATGATGATGATGATGATGCTAAATTAATAATGGGAGAGTCCAAACAGTGGAGGAGAAAGTGGTTTGGACTTTTAGAGAAGGGGCAAAATGGTAAATTGAATTCAATGCAGTCATCAGAATGTTTTTAACATGCTGTTATACATATCATCAATCAGAGCTGCTGTGGAGCACTATTAACCCATACCTTTCTTGCTTAACTGAGAAAAAATAAGTTTGTGTTCAAATGCAAAAGCTGGATCTCACCTCACAAGAAACTCTTTTGCTCACACTCTCTACATCTTTCCATTTATTATTCTCAAGATAGTCTGGGAGTATTTGTAGATCTCCTGGATCGTGCAACTTCTTCAGCCACCGCATGAACCATCATCTCAACCTCTAAAGCATCATGATGTACAGCAAAATGAGGTTCCCTTTGGATTTTGAGAGGCACATCCTTTGGAGACTGGGCCTCCTGCACTGGCTGCTGCACTTTGCTACAGCGCAGCCCAAAGTCCTCATCAAACCAATCTTGGTCATCTACCAGGTCATCGAGCGTCTCACGACTCAATTCCAACTCTGCCAGGCGTTTGGCCACTTCTTCCTGCCCACGTGAGCCAAACATCAGGCCGCCTTGTTGCAAAGTACACAAACTGTTGGTCAATCTAGAAACTGAAGGTCAGGAACAAAAATGATGAAATTCATTTCAAAACATTAATGAACAATACATGGTTTTAATAAACTGTGAAATCAAAGCATAAAAACGGCAGACAAACAAACGAGAACCTTCTTTTTATATCTCAGAGTATGTCTGACGAGTTAGACACAGGCTGGAATTCATTTTATAGGTAAACACAAATATCGACAAATCAGAAGAGCATGTGTCAGTTTAGTCAGGATGTTGCTGTGTCAAATCAAAGTGACCCAATCTCCTCTTTGTGATTTCCTACACAATGCTCATAAAGAAATGGACAGTATGAGAACTTGTCAAACACTTCCATGAAAAATGCTACTTGTCCAATGAATGTTAATATGTGCAAACCATAAACACTTCTGTTCTTCTAATCAGATGGTCATTCAGTCTCTCGACTTTGCTTCAGAACACTACGCTGGAAAAACAGTGTGTGCACTAAAAAAGCCAGAGATTGAAAAGCATGATTCAAAACTTAGTTTCAAAGATCCTCTTTAAAAACACTGCCTTCTTTTAACCGAAGGACAGAAAAGTGCAGGAGGAAAAGGGTTTGAATTTCAATAGCAATCTTTCAGTTCTGAACTCAATAATTACACAGTGGAAATGGTCACTAAATCCTTGAGAAATAATCAGGCTACTCACACATACTTTGAGAATTGATGGGCAAGGTAGAAAACACCGAGACACCAGAAATTTTAAGAATATTCCCCACATCTCGATTTTATCACCCACAAATATCTTTCACAATTTATCAAGATATTCCTCACAACAGTCTTTTGGTAAAGGGTCCTTGGGAAAGGGGAACACTCAGGATAATTTCTAAAAATGATGACCTGCAACATGTGCCTAAAAAAAGTGGAGTTGTATTTTGACATATTGTCTGGGAAATAATGATAATCCTATAAGTATGTTAAAACATGGTACTTACAGGTCGAGGACAAAGATCTGAAGATAATACTTGCTCCTTGTCATCATCACTTTCAAATGTGTGCAATGGGATATCAGTCTTGTGTTCCTCCTCTAGATCCTTGGAAGGTGACCTGGGCCAGGATTCAACATTCAATTTGAACTGTAATCATTGATTCGTGAGCCAAACCTTCTCAGCAATTGTTCAATAGCGTCCTTGACAAAGGAAGATAGTATCATATCAACCACAGAATTGGCCTTTGAATCACTGCTCTTCAGATCATCTCCTTTAAAGTCTTCACTATTCTCACGATTGTCCTTGGGTTTCTCTGCTTTAATGTCCACGTGCTCCTCATGAATTTCCTCCGATTGAGGCTCGAGAAATGGTACTTTAAATTGAGCCTCGAGTTGGTCCTTTTCCCTGTTCAGTAAATCCAACAGACGAGTTGGAGTTCTTGTGGATATTTAGTGAAAAATCCTCCCTTTGTGTACTGGAAGAACACACAGACACAGCAGCGTTAATTTTGGTGTCTGTCTCCAGTGCTGCCTTGGATGCCTTCTTTCTGAACACATCAGTCTGTTCATGCTTTCTTCATTCTTGTCTTTATTCAAGTTTGCCAATCAGTCCCCCTTACCAGACTTGGGCAAGCTCTCTTAAGTTTTGTTTGAGAAAGTCTATAGCCTTAAAACTTGTCCTGAAACTTTTAGACTAAAATGTAATGTTGAATTATCGAACACATTTGCTGTCCACCAGAAAAGAGAGAGGCAGGAGGGTAAGGCAATTAAGAATATTTTCCTGAGCATCAGAGAATCTGCATGAAGAGGACACCAAGTGATAACATTCACAGCTGACCCTTTGTGAAATTAATAACTTGGTGTCAATTAACTTCTCTACCGAATTATTGTCCTCCACTGCTATCTGTCTCATTTAGAACAAGCAGTGCTTTTGTTAACTTTTTGTCCAAAGAAAGCCTATTCTTGACAGTACAGCGTATGTAAACATTCATATAACGGTAGCCTGTCTGTGATAGTACAGAGTAACCTGCCAGGGCTCTTGAAGGAAGAGCGATATCCTACTCCCCTGGGTTTTTAGAATCCAGTCAGCCTGGCTTATAGGTGTCAGTGTTATTTTGGAACAGTGATGCTATTAGTAAATTAAGGGGATGACTAAAATTAAACTAAACTGGAAGAGGTTTACGTTTTATTCCAGACTTCCAAAAGTACGATGACCAGGATGAACCGAGAGGCTTACAGGTTGAGTTCACAAAGGATTCCCTGGGCAATCTCAATCTGTTCTTTATCAATTTGGCGCTGCAAGCAGGGTTCCAACAAGGGATGCGTTTGAATGAAACTGGAAAAGAGGAGCCTTCACCCAAGGGTCGGTCTCGAGACCAATGGGTCCACAAGGCAAGATTATACCTCGATTGCTCTTGGTCTGCTTCTTTGTGTGCTGCTTCCCCTATTTCATTCTCAAGGTACCCAGACGGAACCCTAAATGAGATTGTTTAAATAGGTACTAAAAACAGAATCTTGTGGGGTTAGAGGCCCCTGCGTTTTGTGGGGTTGGAGCCCCTGTAGATCAGCAGTTCTGTGAAGATTTAAAATAAATAGGATAAATATGGGTGCGCATTAAAAGTGAACAAGGAATTTGGGAAAAAAGGGAAGTAAACAGAAAGAAGCCATATCAGCGTGGGAAAAGGTAGATAGGGAAAAATGGGAAAAAGCCATGCAATCATCATGGAGACAAAACTGTATTACGAGGGGAATTAGTCCATTAACTGAGGAAGGATCTGAACTAGATTGGACAGAACTAAAATGCAAATGTGAAGCACATGATTTCGAAGCAGAACTGGAATTGGCGAGGGAGAAAATAAAACAAAGTAAAAATTCAGAACCTACGCTGAAATGTCAGGGGCCCCAAAGAAAAGGGAAACCCGGTGAATAAACAACAGACTGCAGCTGTAGCCGCGCAGGATCAGACTGACGACAAAGACAGTTCCTTATACCCCACCTCTCCCAAAGACCCAAGACTAAAGAATCCTGATCCATCTGTGGATGAGGAATAGGACACTGATACAGAGGAGGAAATATTTTACGCCTCCCGTCCTGTCAGCCGACTTCCTCCGGGTTTCCCCTCAAAACACACTCACAGTACGGCCAAGGCGAACACACTGCATAAAACAAAACATCGCCAGAACTCCCCTCCCCACTCTGAGGATGAACGTGCCAAGGGCAATGCCCTTCCCCAATGAATCATTTGTCCCTGTGTGTTAGGAGTGCTACAGTTGCACTGATAAATGGACTTAAGGCCACTGATTTTGATCAAATCTAACTGCTGCTTTTAAAACCAGCTCGTGCACTTTAACGAGATGGTGAAATGAAATGATGTCCTGCTGAAAGAACCAAAACCTTGTTAGTTTTTCCAAAGAGAAGTATTTCAGTTGGACTTGAAAACAACCAGAAGTGCAAGTTGAATTCAAATTAATACAATTTAAAATTCCGATGAGCAGGATTAGGCCAACATACAGGCTGGCAATTCCAACCCTGACTCCTAATTAGTATTTACAGACGGCCTGGGGCATTTTACTGATACCGTGGATTCACAACATCCCAATGGATCTTGGGGTCCTCCTCTGTATCCTCCCCAACAGTCCATGATGCCCCTTACCCCTTATACATTCTCTCACTAGTCTTCACTGCCTCCCCCAGCCCCTCGTGTCCCCCAACAATCACACGTTTGTTTCAACCGTAATCAACCTGGACATTGGTCCAAGAACTGCCCTTTCCCAAAGCAGCTCCCGGTTGATCGCCGGAGTGGAAGCAGCTGGCAACCTCCTGGTCACCCTCCCCAGGGACCTCAGCAGGTTTGCCCTTTTATTGCACAAAACCCTTTTCCATCCTTGACACCTGTGCTATAGCGGTTCTTACCCAGCAACATGGCTCCTCTTGGTGCCCTGCTGCCTATTACTCCACTGAGATTGACCCTGCTGCTCAGGGTATGCCTTCTTGCACCCAGATTCTCCCCACCATCCATCCTATGGTATTGGCTGCCTCTAATATAACTTTACATCAAAATGTAGAAGTCTGTATCTCGCATTCCGTGGTTTCCTTACTTACTTCTAAACATACTCAACACCGAACTGTGGCTCATCTAAGTTGCTATGAGATTTCATTACTTTAGAATCCACTTCTCCCCTTCAAATACTGCTGTAACATTAACCACGCTCCATTCGATGGTTCTTCTTCTATATCTCCAGAAGGCAAACACATGTCAGGATACACGATTGTCACTTTGTCCCATCCAACAGAAGATTATTCCGTCGATCCACCCTGCCCCGCCCAGCAAGCTGAACTCCTTGCTCTCACCCGTGCCTGCATACTTGTGAAGGAAAGTCAGCTCATATCTATACTGATTCCCTTTGGATGCGGCGATGATGAATTCTGGCATCAGCACAGCTTCCTTATCTCATCAGGAACCCCGATCCTCAATGCTGCCTATGTTGCTAATCTCCTCAGTGCTAATCAACTTCCCTTTCAATCGGCAATTATCAAATGTTCGGCTCACTCCTCTGATGCTGCCGATGTCACTAAAAGCACCAATGCCGCTGACACAGCTGCTGAGAAAACAGCTTTTAAGCAAAAAGACCTGGTTACTCAAATGACGAATCAGAAACCAAAGGGAGACTCTCCGATTTCTCTTCTCACACCCCAACCCTGCCTGACCTAAAAGAAATTCGGCTCCATCAGGGAGACACCTCTGGTGAGGGAAAACAAAAATGGATGAACCATGGTTGTTATGTAAATAGCTACAATAACCTTTGGGTTACGCTGGTAGAATAGACATGTCTACCCGATTCACTTCTGCCTATTCTAGTTGATTATGTTCAAACACATGCACATGGAATTAAGGAGGGAATCGTGGACAGAATTCTCCAAACTTGGTGGAATCCCCACCTGCAAGAAAAAGCAAAACAAACTGCTTCAAATTACCAAATTTGTCAAAACATTAATCTCAGGAAAGGAGTGAAGTGTTCCCCAGGTGAAATTCCCTTGCCAAGTGCACCTTTTGACACGATCCAGTGAGATTTTAGACAGTCACCAAGATGCCATTGTTATAAGTATTGCTGAGTGATAATCAATGTATTTAACAAATGGATTGGAGTTTATCCGTGTACTGACTGCACAGCAACAACTACTTGTAAAATTCTGTTAAGGGAAATCATACCCAGATTTGGAATACCATTAATGGTCTTTTCCAATAATGGCTCCCACTTCTGTGCGGAGCTAAACAAGCCACTATGTAAGAGTTTGAATACAAGTCAGAAATTCCATTGTGCCAACCATCTCCAAGCAGCGGGAATTGTAGAAAGAGCCAATTGTAATTTAAAAGGTCAGCTCAACAAGTTGTTGGAAGAAACTGGTCGTAATTGGCTTCAATTACTCCCATATGCCCTTTTTAATATGAGAAAACCATGACATAGAAAAAGACGGGATTCTCGGCAACTGAACTGAAATATGGAAAGCCCCTGAGGACTCCCTGGTCTGCACCATTAACTCCCCAACACCCCGTTGATGGGCATGTCATGGCAGAAGAAATGCACACGTACCAGATTAAGCTGACCAAAACATTGCAGTCGTATCATCAACTGGTCAAAGCAGCCTATCGAGTACCAGGGAAAGATGAAGAGCGAGCTCCAACGTTTAAAAACATCAACCCTGATGACTATGTACGATTGAAAGACATTAATCATCAAAAATTGGGCCCTCGCTGGAAAGGTCCTTATCAAGTTTTTCTGACAACTGAAACTGCAGTTGAAGGATGTTCAACATAGGTCAACAAAGGACATTGCAAGATTGTATCCCCCTCACAGTCCTGTGTTAGTACTGATATAGGTATCCGACGAAAACTGAACCCAAGTACATACGTCCAGATGTAACCGACCCATCTGTGATATCTCAGACTGGCTAAAACTCCAATGTAACTGTACAAATGAAACCTGTACTAATACCATTGGAAGTTATGAATGCAGCTGCCCAACTGAAACTCAGTTAAACTGCTCACATTTTGTATCCACACATCACTCTCGACCTTGTCATCATCCTCGTAACACTTCCATGCCAGCCATCATGAGACGGCACAAATCCATAACCTCAGCCACTCCATCAACCAAAAACTGTTACTTTGAAATGTTTGTCTGTTCCCCTCAAAACGAACCGTACGGATTGCAGTATTGAGCACATAGTACCAAAATCACCAAACCCTCAGGCACCTCTCGCCATGAGACAGACAACCTGTGCCTTCTCAATGGCATCTTCTTCTATTCGACCTACCACCAGTGACAGAAATACCTTTACATAGGTTCCTCGTTAATCCAAATATCAGATTATCTGAAATTGATTTTAAGGTCCCAATAGAAGCATTACATCAAAGAGCGATTTCAATCCTGATCACGTCTTCTGTTTACAGGTACAATGATTAAAAGCAAACTCGGCTCATTAAATGCTGCCGAGGACAGTCCTGAACAGTCCAGGCACCACCTCCAAATGGCTGACCTCCTGCCTTCTCTCTCCCTCCCCCAACACTCTCCCTGGAGTTCTACACAGGAGTGAACACCAAACCCCCCCCCCCCATCCCCAGATTATCACTCCAACGTTGCCCTGTACAGGGCAGAGGCAGAACCTGCCAAAATGTTGCGCGCACTATTTGGAGACTTATCCCACAAAGGCAGCAGCAGTCTTACCGCTGGTGTACAGTCCGGCTGCCCCACTGGGGGAGGGGGGGCGCAGTCGGGGGTTCAGACAGTAGGTGGGGATGGATGGAGGTGCAGGGTTGGGGGAGTGGGGTTGGGACCGGGAGAAGGGGGGGGGGGGGGTGGGGCGGGCTGGGATCGGATTAATGATGGGGTTGGGTTTGGGGTGGGGGTGGGGGTGGTGGGCAGGGTTGAGGGCAGCGGTGTTGGAGGCAGACAGGTTCTCGCAAGCAGTGTGCTTTTGCTGAGAGTCTCCTGATTGGGGATCAGACTTCACAGACCCAGAGGAAATCAATTAACCAAATAATCAATCAATTATCTGAATGAAATAGTGCCGGCCCGTCTCACTTGGATAATCGAGGTTCCTCTGTATACAGTTCCTATATTCAATAGCTACTGTAATTCAGACGACAAGCTGGAAAGGTGAAGAAAGATCAAAAATACTATGTACTCCCAATCTCCCATCTGTTACCAATGGTTTCTTGATTCAAGCTAAACCCTCGATCCGTGTGTTATTTGCTCACTCTTCCATCATTCTGATGTCCAGTGTACAAATAGGACTCACACACTTATGCAACCCCTCACTTATGCTGGCAAAAACCCATTCGGTAGAAGAAGCACGTCGCTGTGTGAAGTGCACTAACAAACGTCAAGGATTCAACGTTAACGTTGTTCCGCTGTTAGAATGGTGCGTTGAAAGAACTTCTGCTACTCACGACATGGGGAACGTGAAGCCAGCACTGTGTAAGAATGTTATCAAAGACACTGGTGATACTCCTGCTCTTCATCCATTAATTCACTTGGACATCCAAACGTTTGATAGCATCCACTGTTTACAAGATTCAGCTCTCGCCCTCAGTGGACTCATCATTCACTCACAGAAGTGCGCCTTTGGAACTCCTCTTAGCCTTCATTGGCGATGTGAAAACAAAGGCTACCCATATCTACCAAATGGCTGGTACCAATGTTGTGCCCTAGTTCAAAATTTACCACTTGTTACCCTCCACCATGAAGTACCTGAGGTAGGTGATGAATGAACGCCTACCAACATGTGAAGCAGTATGGAACAAAATGAAGAGGAAATGCAAACAGGACTTACACAACTTCTTCCATCAATAAACCTGGTGATGCAAGTTGCTGGGAGGCCTTACTCCGGGCTGGGATGTTGAGAAGGCCCGAGATCAGATAACTGACCTTGCATATGACATCGAAAAACTTGCCAACTCAATTGCCCACGCTTTGAAGCTGGTGAACAAAGAGGTGCAGGAGACCTGGATGGTCACACTTCAGAATTGGCTCATGCTACATTTCCTCCTTGCAAAAGGAGGTGCTTGTTCTGTTATTGGCCCGCAATGTTGCACCTACATCAATAATTTCTCTAAAGACATTTTGGACAACGTCGATCTTATCAACAAAACGGGTCAAGGTGCAGGGAAGACAACTGCCCCACCGTCGTCCGATTCATATGGATGGAGTGTTACTTGCTGGCTTTGGTCGAAGTGTGGATGGATCGTGTGGGAGGTACTGATAGTCCCCGGTCTCATCCTAGGAATATGCAGTGTCATCCACTTGTGCATGGAATGGACCATACATTCCTCTTCGGCTAAGGCGAAAAGCAATCTTGTTAATCGGCCCTTGCCTACCCCTGTAGCTCCACGTCTGAACATCTCCACTGAAATCCAGTATCTGTCCGCTCTGATCCTCCGGACAATGACTCGCAAGAGGAAGCACTCAAATTATTGAGAATACAAATAGGCTGAATGGACTAATTATACTTGTGTAAGTTATGTAGTTTTCATGACATGACTAAAGGAGGGAATGAGAAAGTTTATAGCCTTAAAACATTTCGACTGAATGTAATGTTGAATTATAGAACACATTTGTTGCACAGTAGAAAATAAACAGGACAGCCAGGGAGGCACCAGGCCACAAAAGGGGGAACCCAGGATGTGCAGAAGATAAAAACATCTGTTCTCACCAAGTGGTAACAGGATGCTCCAAGGCAATTAAGAGCATTTGCCTTAACATCAATGAATCTGTGTAAACAGGACAGTGTGATAACATTCATGGGCATTCACTTGTGAAATTAATGACAGTGTTTGATTTTGACCTCTGACTTGGTATCATCCTGCAAGCATGTCAAAAGCCTTGTAATTAATGGTCAGGTCATATCAATTATACTGGATTCTTACTACCCTTGCAGGCTCGGCAGACAGAAAGGGAAAAACATTATTCTGTTACAGTCCCTAACCTGGGTGTTCAAAAAGACACTAGAGAGAGAATGAGAGAACAACATTATAAAGCTGAGATTGCCAAAGCCAAGAGAAAATTAACTGTGGTTTGGTTTGAATGCACACTTACTTGTTGTGGGATCAGTATAGAAAACAGGTGCAGGAGTAGACCATTCGCCTCTTCGAGCTAGCACCACCATTTATTATGGCCATAGCAGATTAACCACAATCAGTATCCTGTTCCAGTGTTATCTCTATAACCCTTGTTTTGAACTTAATTGCATTGTGGGACTTTATAATTATTTTGAGAAACCATCGTATAAAATGCAAATTCTGTAAAAGGTAATGCTGACAAAGCTTTAACTTACTTGCTGTTCTTACAGACCATGACTGCCCCACTGTCAATTCTAACAAGTCAGATCGATGTCCTCTTTGAATTTGAATCACAACCCTGACAAGAAAAAAAAATTTCTAATTCGAGACAAATGAATCATTTAAAATACAACATTACAGTAACAATTCAGCCTCAGGTTCAGAATGATTGTTTTCTTAAGATAAAAAGCAAGAGTCTGCTCCTAGTTTAAAAATTATTCAAATCCAATATTGAAGAGATTCTGACACAATCTATGAGGAAGCCATTTTTTACAGTCAAAGTTTGCCTTCCCGAGCTAACAAACCATTTTGTGAAACATGAGACCTGACATGCGAGGTTACCTTATGACTTCTCCCACTTAGTTTCAACAGGTGCCTGACTCGGCTGAATCTGTTTTTCCCACCTGATGGATGACTACGGGCTGTAGGAGTGATCAGTTAGGCGCACACGGACCGGTCAATTAACTTCTCTTCCTTATGAATTATTGCCTTTCCAATATTGTCTGTCTAATGAAGTGTTTAAGTCTAATCAAATGCAGTGTTTTTGTAAAATTTTGTATGAAGGAACCCTGTTTGTGACAGGAGAGAACTGGTCGCTACTCTCCTAAGGTTTTAGAACCTTAGCTAGTCTGGCTAATAAGTACCAGTGTTATGTTGTAAGTGTGATGTTATTGGTAAATAAAGGGGAAGACTAATATTTAACTAAACTGTAAGACTTTTTTATTCCAGGGTATGCCAGACTCAGTACGATCGCCAGGACAAACCAAGAGAGGCTTACAAGTCTGAGGCCACAAGGGATTCCCTGGGCCATCTCAAATCTGTACTTTAACATCAGTGCCTGCTAATTTTCATATAACCTATGTTGTTGCCTCAAATCTGTGCTCATCTTTTCCAAATTCTACATGTAAATCCTTCCAATCATGTTCGTAATTTGCCACATTTTTTAAATGACTCTTATCCAAGTCACATCCAACACAATGACCGAAGTAAATTGTTTTTTTCTCCATCTCAATCTACACACATCTCCATCTACTACACAATCCTCCGAAAACACCTCTCCTCTGGTATCCAACTGGCAGCTCAGGGGCTGTTCTCATTTAGTCCCAATTCTATGGATGTGTTTGTAGCCAATGAATTTAACCTTTATTCCCTCCTCAACTATGACAGTTATTGAACAGCTGCTTCAAAAATAAAACCTTCCATCTAAAAGAACAAAGTCAGATATATGGGAAAACTACTACCTGCAAATTCCCCTTCAAGCCACTCACCATCCTAACTTAGAAATATACTGACACTCCTTCACTATCTCTGGTTCAAAATCCAGGAACTCCACCCAAGGGCACTGCGGATCTACCTACAGCTCACACACTGCAGTGGTTCAAGACAGCCCACTGCCACCTACTCAAAGGTAACTCGGTGTGAACAATAATGCTGCACCAGCAGGACACACACATCCACTACATTTTTGTTTTCCGTAATCACAGATGAGCAGGGATTTCCTCCAACTGTAGATTGAAGTAATTGCTTTGAATTCCCGCTCCATTGTAACAGTAGGTGAAGCCAGTCTGGACAGTCTTGGTGTTAGATTTGACTCTGAGAGGAGCTCCAAGCCTCACTGGGCTGTTCTCTCTGACACTGAGCCGTTCCATTTTGAATTCCCCGCGATCCAAAGACTCGTGCACCGTGGCCGGTCATGCTGCGCCTGCGCAACGACACATTGGCCGGCAGCGGCGCGCCTGCGCACGACCCAAGCCGATAATCCCACGCCTGCGCATTGACACCGCGTCATATTGTACCGCGCCTGCGCAATGACACCGCGTCCTATCGTACCGCGCCTGCGCATTGAGCGGGTAACGTCACGGCTTTCTCTAAAACGTCATTCCCCCGCTGTCCCGGTCAACCCCGGAGCCGCCATCGGCGGGTCCACCTCCCAAACAATACACGGACACAGAGAATACCCTCCCCCACTGAGGGAAAAGGAGGAATTTGTGCAAGGCAATGGAATCGGTCGCACTCCAATTATTATGAACTACTATTTTAAATATAAGTACAGCTTGAATAAGCGGTTTTACTTCAGTCTGTTCAACTTTTTTTTACCGAATAAGGACCAATCGATTCATTGCCGCCATGTTGAGGCAAGACCAGCAGGAGGTGGTCCCTGTGATCACGTGAGCAATTACCACGTGGTGGGTGGCGTGACGTCACTGGCCCCGCCTCCAGCAGCGCTGATGAATGAATGAGCTCTTCCCAAGGAAGTAGTGACCCATCCAATCCAGGGTCCAATCCAGGAAGCAGCAAATGCTCACCTCCCAGCACACACACAGGTGTTCAGTCTTTCCAAAGGTCAAGTCCACCCACAAAGGACCAGGCTGACCCACAGAGGAATCTTTCCTCTGGAAAGGTGCATTATCTCACAGGGGACTCAGTCCAACATCAAAAAACGTGAAGGCACATGCAAAAACAAAACAAAGAAAACCAGAACGCAAGGACCTAGACCTGCCACAAAATCAACATAATCCTTTGAGATTTGGTATTCTTCCAATTCTGTCCTGATCAGAACAAAATTAAAAGCTTCAAACAGCATTTCCCTTTTCAGAAAAAGTAAATTGAGTTTGAAAAAACGTCAGCCCCTGAAATGTTATCTGTATCTTTCCCCACAAATACTGACTAAACTTGATGGGTACTTCCAGACAATCCTGTTTAGATTAGACACTTTGTGGGAGTGTTATCGGACAAAATAAAATCACCACGGACCAGATAAGGCATTATGAAACAAGATGACCCAAAGCTTTATTGAAGGATAAGTTTTAAGGAGCAACATGAAAAATGAAAAAGAGACAGGAAGGCAGTTTCAGAGCTTAGGGCCTCGACAGCTGAGGGAACTGTCTTCAGTGGTGAAATAAATAGGTAGCACAGCCACAATAAGAGACAGGCTGCATGAGTTGTCCATTTCCCAGCAGCTGAGTCAGTTCACCCAGCAGTTAATTTCTCCTCTCCTGCCTTACCCTACCTCAGGTCATGTGGCATGTAAAAACCCGTAATCTGTTTTCCCCTCGCATGTTTGTGGTGTCTGGGTACCATTTACTGCCTGTCCCTAATAGCCCTGGAGAATGGGGTACATGGAGTGTACATTGTGGGCGGCACGGTGGCACAGTGGTTAGCACTGCTGCCTCACAGCTCCAGAAACCTGGATTCAATTCCTGCCTCAGGCGACTGACTGTGTGGAGTTTGCACATTCTCCCCGTGTCTGCGTGGGTTTCCTCCGGGTGCTCCGGTTTCCTCCCACAGTCCAAAGATGTGCAGGTCAGGTGAATTGGCCATGCTAAATTGTCCGTAATGTTATGTAAAAGACGTAAATGTAGGGGAATGGGTGGGTTGTGCTTCAGCGGGTCGGTGTGGACTTGTTGGGCCGAAGGGCCTGTTTCCACACTGTAAGTAATCTAACCTAATTACTTCCTCTGGCAGCTTATTTCATACATGCACCACCTTCTGCGTGAAAAAGTTGCCTCTTAAGTCCAATTTATATCTTTCCTCTCTCACCCTAAACTTGTGTCCTCTAATTCTGGACTTCATGACTCCAGGGAAAAGACTTTGTCGATTCACCCTATTCATGCCCCTCATAATTTTGTAAACCTCTATAAGGTCAGCCCTCAGCCTCCAACGCTCCAGGGAAAACAGCCTCAGCCTAATCAGTCTCTCCCTGTAGCTCAAATCTTTCAACCCAGGCAACAGCCTTGTAAATCTTTTCTGAACCCTTTCAAGTTTCACAACATCCTTCTGATAGGAAGGAGTCCAGAATTGTACGCAATATTCCAAAAGTGGTCTAACAAATGTCCTGTACAGCCACAACATGACCTCCCAATTCTCCGTACTCAATACTCTGACCAGTAAAGGAAACACCTCCTTCACTATCCTAACCACCTGCAACTCTATTTTCAAGGAACTATGAACCTGCACTCCAAGGCCTCTTTGTTCAGCAGCTCTCTGTAGGACCTTACCGTTAAGTGTACAAGTCTTGCTCTGATTTGCTTTTCTAAAATGCAGCACCTCACATTTATCTAAATTAAACTCCATCTGCAACTCCTCAGCCCATTGGCTATCTGATCAAGATCCCATTGTACTCTGTTGTAACCTTCTTCACTGTCCACTACGTTTCCAATTTTGGTGTCATCTGCAAACTTATTAACTATATCTCTTATGTTCACATCCAAATCATTTATATAAATTATGAAAAGTAGTGGACCCAGCACCGATCCTTGTGGCACTCCATTGGTCACAGGCCTCCAGTCTGAAAAACAACCCTCCACCACCAGTCTCTGTCTTCTACCTTTGAACCAGTTCTGTATCCAAATGTCCAGTTCTCCCTATATTCCATGAGATCTGACCTTGCTAACCAGTCTTGCATGAGGAACCTTGTCGAACGCCTTACTGGAGTCCATTTGGATCACTTGCACTGTTTTGTCCTCATCAATTTTCTTTGTGACTTCTTCAAAAACCCCAATCAAGTTTGTGAGGCATGATTTCCACGCACAAAGCCATACAGACTACCCCTAATCAGTCCTTGCCTTTCCAAATGCATGTAAATCCTGTCCCCCTGGATTCCCTCCAATAACTTGCCCACCAACGCCGTCAGGCTGTCTGGTCTATAGTTCCATGGCTTTTCCTTACCCCTTTTCTTAAACAGGGGCATCACATTAGCCAACCTCCAGGCTTCCGGTACCTCACCTGTGACTATCGATCATACAAATATCTTAGCAAAGGGCCCAGCAATCACTTCCCTAGCCTCCCACAGAATTCTAGGGTACACCTGATCAGGTCCTTAGGATTTATCCACTTTTATGTATTTCAAGACTTTCAGCACCTCCACCTCTGAAATATGAACATTTTCCAAGATGTCACCATCTGTTTCTCCCCATTCTTCCATTTCCTTCTCCACAGTACACTGATGCAAAGTACTCATTTACTATCTCCCCCATCTCCTGTGGTTCTACACATAGGCTGCCTTGCTGATCTTTGAGGGGACCTATTCTCTCCCCAGTTCTCATCCTTTTGTCCTTAATGTATTTATAAAAACTATTTGGATTCTCCTTAACCCTATTTGACAAGGCTATCGCATGTTCCCTTTTTGCCCTCCTGATTTCCCTCTTAATTATACTCATGTTGCCTTTATATTCTTCAAAGGATTCACTCGATCTCTGCTGTCTATACCTGACATGTGCTTCCTACTTTTCCTGAACTAAAATCTCAATTTCTCAAGTCATCCAACATTCTGTACACCTCTCAGCCTTCCTTTCACCCTAACAGTAATGCACTGTCTCTGGCTTCAATTTTCCTAGCCGTCCCTTGACCTTTCTAGCCGAATACTGTCAAAGTTAGCCTTCCTTCAATTTAGAACTTCAACTTTTAGTTGTGGGCGGCACGGTGGCACAGTGGTTAGCACTGCTGCCTCACAGCGCCTGAGACCCGGGTTCAATTCCCAACTCAGGCGACTGACTGTGTGGAGTTTGCACGTTCTCCCCGTGTCTGCGTGGGTTTCCTCCGGGTGCTCCGGTTTCCTCCCACCGTCCAAGATGTGCGGTTCAGGTGAATTGGCCATGCTAAATTGCCCGTAGTGTTAGGTAAGGGGTAAACGTAGGGGTATGGGTGGGTTGCGCTTCGGCGGGTCGGTGTGGACTTGTTGGGCCGAAGGGCCTGTTTCCACACTGTAAGTAATCTAAAAAAAAAATCCTTTTCCATCATTATTTTAAAACTAATAGAATTATGATAGCTGGCCCCAAAGTGCTCCCCCACTGACACCTCAGTCACTTGTCCTGCCTTATTTCCCAAGTGTAGGTCACCCTCTCTATTTGGTACATCCACATACCGAATCAGAAAAGTGTCTTGATGTTTGATCCTGACTCACTACCCTGAGGAACTCCTGCAATGATGTCCTTGGACTGAGATGTTTAAGCTCTATTCCCTCCTCCACTACTTTAGTAATCTCTTCAAAAATTAAATCAGGCAAGTTCCATCAGGCATGACCTATAATTGACAAATCTGTACTGCCTGTCTCTGATTAGCCGAACATTTTCAAGGTTTACAGTCACCTTAACCTTACTTATCCACTGTAGTAATTCCATAGCAACAAATGTCATGCTAACAGGTCTGTAATTCCTTCATTGTCATCTCTCACTTTTCTTAAACAGTGGAATGACATGAACAATTTTCCCATTTAAATAAATGCTACCAAATGGAGAGAACTTTTGAAGATTATAAAGTCAGAGCATCAGAAATGTTCTGACCAGCTTCCTTCAAAATTTGATGATAGAAATCACCTAATCCTGAGGGTTTGTCATCATTTAGTAACATTATATTCTACGTTGCTGTTGTTAATTTTGAAGAGTGCCCATCACTGAGCCAACATTAATATCCATGGAACAGCCAGCTGGCATCTTCCTCCTCAGTAGATAATGATACAGTGTAATTCCTTAGTCACTGTGCTCACCTTTCTTACTTTTCATTGGCAATGTCACTATTGTCAATTTTCATACTTTGGTCCTGACCATCCTGTATTCCATGACATAATTGTAAATAACATTGGATAGCACTAAAGGGTTAAAAGTGAAATTAACAACAGAATCATGAAGTTGTCACGGTGTAGGAGATGTCCTTTGGTCCATCGAGTATGTACTAGCTCTCTGAATGAGTGTTATGACTCTGCCAATTTCCTGCCTCTTCCCAATGACCCCAGACATTGTTTCTGTTTAACCAACCGCCCAGTACTCCACGTGAACCTGCTTCCACCACAACTCCAGGCTGTGCATTACAGATGCTAATTGCTTGCTGTGTGAGAAGATTTTCTTCTTGTGTTAATTTTGTTTCTTTGTGAATGACCTTGAATCTGTACCCACTCATGCTTGATCCTATTAGGAGCGGTAACACTTTCTCCCTAGTCACTCTGTCCAGACCCTCCATGATTTTGAAAGCTTCAACCAAATCTCCTCTCAGCCTTCAACTCTCCAAGGAAAACAGTCTCAATATCTTCCATCTTTCTTCCCAATTGAAGTACCTCATCCCTGGAATATTCGTGTAAATCACTTCTGGACTCTCTCCAATGTGTTCACATACTTTCCCGAGCATGACTCCCAGAACACAACAGTACAAAACAGAATGCATTAACAATCTAGGAAGTGTGACCCTGCAATAATGAACAGTGGTCAAAGTATGCAAAACTGTACTTAACCAAAATTAGCCACACTTGCTGAACATAGAACGCAGAACAGGCCCTTCGTCCCTCGATGTTGTGCCGACCATTGAACTAATCTAAGCTTATCCCCCCTACACTATCCCAACATCATCCATATGCTTACTAAAGGACTGTTTAAATGCCCCTAATGTGGCTGAGTTAACTACATTGGCAGGTAGGGTATTCCATGCCCTTACCACTCTTTGAGTAAAGAACCTGCGTCTCACATCTGTGTTAAATCTATCACCCCTCAATTTGCAGCTATGCCCACTATGCTTAGAAAAAGAAACGAAAATGTGTTGCTGGTTAAAGTGCAGCAGGTCAGGTAGCATCCAAGGAACAGGAAATTCGACGTTTCGGGCACAAGCCCTTCATCAGGAATGAGGAAAGTGTGTCCAGCAGGCTAAGATAAAAGGTAGGGAGGAGGGACTTGGGGGAGGGGCGATGGAGATGTGATAGGTGGAAGGAGGTCACCGTGAGGGTGATAGGCTGGAGTGGGGTGGGGGCGGAGAGGTCAGGAAGAAAATTGCAGGTTAGGAGGGCGGTGCTGAATTCGAGGGAATCGACTGAGACAAGGTGGGGGGAGGGGAAATGAGGAAACTGGAGAAATCTGAGTTCATCCCTTGTGGTTGGAGGGTTCCCAGGCAGAAGATGAGGCGCTCTTCCTCCAACCGTCGTGTTGTTATGTTCTGGCGATGGAGGAGTCCAAGGACCTGCATGTCCTCGGTGGAGTGGGAGGGAGAGTTAAAGTGTTGAGCCACAGGGTGGTTGGGTTGGTTGGTCCGGGCGTCCCAGAGGTGTTCCCTGAAGCGTTCCGCAAGTAGGCGGCCAGTCTCCTCAATATAGAAGAGGCCACATCGGGTGCAGCGGATGCAATAGATGATGTTTGTGGAGGTGCAGGTGAATTGTCCCCATCCCCTGTATCTTGCTACCCCATTCTATATATCCTCCATCTTGCCAAATCACATTATAATTACCCTTCCTCCATCTATAACTGTTGCCCTGTGGCATGTGCCTATCCCTTTCCATCACTAAACTAAATGGAACCGAATTCTGGTCACTCTCACCAAAGTGTCTTCCTACCACTAAATCAAACACCAGGCCTGGTTCATTAACAAGCACCAGATCCAGTGTGGCCTCTCTTCTTCTCGGCCCTTCGACATACTGTGTCAGGAAACCCTCCTGTACGCATGGGACAGAAACTGATCCATCTGATGTATTAGAATTCTAGCATTTCCAGTCAATGTTGGGGAAGTTAAAGTCCCCCATAATGAGGACCCTGTTCCTTTCCCTCTTACCCAGAATCGTTTTGCCGATTCTCTCCTCCACATCCCTGGAACTCTGTGAAGGCCTGTAAAGAACTCCCAACAGTGTGCCTTCTCATCCTGTTTCTTACCTCAGCCCATACCACCTCAGTAGATGAGTCCTTGTCAAAAATTCTTTCAGCCACCGTTATACCATCCTTCACTAATAAGGTCACACCTTCCCCTCTTTTACTTTTTTCCCTGTTCTTAATGAAAGATCTAAATCCTGGAACCTGCAACATCCATTCCTGACTCTGCTCTAACCATGTCTCCGAAATGGCCACAACCTTGAGTCCCAAGTACCTATCCATGCTGCAACCTCACCTACCTTATTTCGGATACTTCTAGCGTTGAAGTAGACACACTTAAAATCATTTCGCTGTCTGCCAGCACATTCCTGTGACCGTGAAATCCTGTCCATACCCTCCCTACTCTCATCTTCCTGTGCACTGGAGTGACACCTCAGGTTCCCATCCTCCTGCTGTGGCAGTTTAAATCCACCAGAATAGTACCAGCAAATTTCCCACCCAAGATATTAGTACCCTTCTGGTTCAAGTGAAGACCATCCTGTTTGTAGAGGTCCTACCTTCCCCAGAATGAGCCCCAATTATTCATACACCTGAAACCCTCTCTTGCACCATCCCTGCATCCACACGTTCAGCTGATCGCTCTCCCTATTCCTTGCCTTGCTATAGCGTGGCACAGATAACAAACCAGAGATAACAACTCTTTTTTATAGCTCTCAGCGTCTACCCTAGCTCCCTGAAATCATGCCTTACATCCCTATCCCGACCTATGTCGTTGGATCACAACTTGATTCTGGTCACCCACTCCCTTCAGGACCCCAAAGACAAGATCCAAGACATCATAGACCCTGGCACCTGGAGGAGAAAGTGAGGACTGCATATGCTGGAGATCAGAGCTGAAAATGTGTTGCTGGAAAAGTGCAGCAGGTCAGGCAGCATCCAAGGAGCAGGAGAATCGATGTTTCGGGCATGAGCCCTTCTTCAGGAATGAGGAAAGTTTGCCCAGCAAGCTAAGATAAAAGGTAGGGAGGAGGGACTTGGGGGAGGGGCGTTGGAAATGCGATAGGTGGAAGGAGGTTAAGGTGAGGGTGATAGGCGAGGGTGGGGGTGGGGGCGGAGAGGTCAGGAAGAAGTTTGCAGGTTAGGAAGGTGGTGCTGCGTTCGAGGGTTGGGACTGAGACAAGGTGGGGGGAGATGAAATGAGGAAACTGGAGAAATCTGAGTTCATCCCTTGTTGGTTGGAGGTTTCCTAAGCAGTAATTAGACCAGCTACACTTTCCTACAAATCATTTATGCAGACCATTAACAGCAGAGTTCCCACCACTGAACCCTGTAAAACACCACTAGCCCTCCATTCTGAAAACACTTCTTCCACCACTGCCCTCTGTCTCCTCTGACTCAGCCAGTTCTGTATCCAATGCTGGGAACATTGTAGACAAGACACCTTGTTGCCAGATCCTTACTGCAACTTGATACAGTTCATTCAGAAAGAGAAAAAGGACAATGTGCAGATTGTCGAACAGGCCCCTACACCTGGGCCTGAGGCAGGAGCCCAAGCTCCAACACACTGGCCTCACTTCACACCAACCTTCACACAGTGCGGGGTCATGAACTCCGGCCATCAATTCCTCTGGGACCAGGACGGAGTGAGGGAACAGGGATAATTGTAGAAGAGCCAGTAAAGAGTAAAGCAAGATGGAGAGGGTGTGTTGGAAAGGGGTTAGAGGAGGAAATATACTTTGTCCCTCTCAGTACTGACATTGTCTACGTGTATCACAGAATGAACAAAACAGCACACTGTGAAGATAATCATATCACAGGAGACATTTTCATTGGGCTGTGATAAGTATCCTAGTTCAAAAGCTGTTTTTCCTCCCACCCCCCTGAAGAGGAGAGAGGCATGGGAAAAGAGAACTGACAATTCAAAATAAAAGCTCTTCACATATTGCCATCATTTAATATATTAATGTGAGAGGATTAGAGACCCTTAACAGCGAGAGTGTGGTGGCTCAGAGGATAAAAGGCAGACAGCAAAGAGCAGCATTATTCCTTCTCAGGGTGTTAATGTCATTGACAAGCCTCATATTTATTGCCCATCTCCAGCAGTTCAGACTGAGTTCTTTGCTGAGCCAGATCATGGGGCCATTTAGAATGAATCATGACACTGTGGGACTGGAGTCACAGTCTGGGTGATGACTGGATTCCCTTGCCTAAAGAACATACATAAAATGACATTGAGTTTCACGGATTTTGTTTGGACACATCCCAGCGCCGTCCTTCCCAGATATTAAATTGCTCACCACCGCCCTCTCCAGGACAATTAGGGAAGGGCAACCGATAGCAGACACATCAACGCTTTCCCCATCCCAGGAGAAATCAAAATAAATGAGGGACAATTCAAATGATTAACCTGGGGGAGGCTTGAATTATTCTCTTTGAAAGACTGGAGCCTGCTTTTTCAGATTACAAGGTAGAGTGCACTGGGATCAGGCACAATATGAATTGCAAATGTCTAACAAACGGGGACAAAGACAATGTCACTAAACTGCAAAAAACCCCCCAGTTTATTAGGAAGAACGCAAGAGACGAAAGCCATTAGTGGGTGTCAGACTGTAATGCAGATGTTGTTGAATATACCAGAAATACAATTAAAGCGAGTGGGATAGAGCAGGGCAATGGGATTAATTGCGTTTCTCTACTGGGAGTTGGTAAGAAGCTTTCCTGCTTGTAATGACTCAGAACAATATATTGTAAACAATGTACTGCAGCGGGTAAGAAAGGATGGCCAGTGACATAAATGCTTAAAATTGGGAAAATTTTCAGAATAAGACATGGGAAATTCCACTGGGATTTTGGAATGAATATTGAGAGTGAGGAGATGGAGGGGAGAGTGGCCAGGACAGCTGTACTGAAGAATGGTTAGGTCACATCTGGAATATGGTGGACAGTTAGGGGCTTCTATGAGGTGCAATGCAGAATGGTCCAGGGATAGGGGATCTAGGTTACAAGGAAACACCAGAACAGGATCTCGAGGAGGGAGGGAATTCTGATATTCAAAATTCCTTAATGAAATCAACACAGTAAATGTAGATTTTCTGTCAATGATGGCAAACTGAAAGGCAAAATGACACACTCTGTGGTCAAACACCAGGTACAGGAAGGAGATCAGGACAAATATTTTGATGCAGAGATTGGAATTTAGTGAGTGCTGATAAACTGAGTCCTCCATTCAAAATGGGACAGAATTACTCCTTGGAATTTGAACAGGTCTGAAGCAAAAGAGTAAATTACGGTCAAATAGTTATTTGAGAATATTGTGGAAGCTTTTCCTTTTTCCCTCATCAGGGCAATTGCAAAAATCCAATCGAAAGAAAATAACATTTATATTGAATGAGAGGAAAGTGCTGACAGACTGAGGTGTTGTCACTATGAACACACCAGTTTAAATATTGTTTCCCTTTGCTGTGACATTTCTTGTAAATTGTCCTGATGCATGGAAGACAAAAAGCTTCAACAAAATGTTTTGTTTTTCAGCAACACTCAAATTAGGATCAGTTTGGAGAGAAAGTTAACCATGAAAATTGATCTGAATTCAGCAGAGACCATCTTAAGTTCACCTTGAACTTAATACAGCAATTATCAGGTGAAATTTAATCACGGAGTTGATCCACTCCATCTTCCACCAGTTTGATCATTTGAATTCTGCATCCTTTATTTTGATTTCTCTTGGGATGGGGAATGTATTGACCTGTCAGCTATTTATTACCCTTCTCCAATTGCCCAGGAGATGGCAGTGGTGAGCCATGAGTTTCTCGAAGAGGATCTGACAGTGGGACAAGATCATGTGCTGGGCCTGAGTACAGCCAACTCTCAGGAGAATGAGCTGTGGCACAAGGGAAACCGGGAAGTGATGGAAAGGCAGAGGCAGCCTGACTAGGCTGCGATGGGGCAGCACCAATTTCGATGAATTAGCTGATATCCTTCCGAGCTGAGATGCAGACTCAGGCTTTCAGGGCAGCACAGTTTTTATTTTTTGTTTCTTTTCTATAACCCCACACAGCTGCCTAACAATGGTGGTGCATAATTTTTCCCCAGCACCCACATTGTATGTGTGCAAGTGTGAGACACAGTGAAAAATGACAAGTGCAGAAGTCTTTATTCATTTTCCACCTCCAGGAAGAAAGGAAATACCTGAGTGGCCAGTGACAAGCAGTGTCCTTCACAGCAAAGGCCAATGCTACGTGATCAAACAGTGAAGGGGAGGGCAGGGAGTGAATCAAAATAGAGTCGGGGGGGAAATAAAACACTCCACACTCCACAGTGCCCACCTCTTGGCTGCACAGCTTACACTGTTACTGACCATAGCTCCATGATTGATGAGATCTCCCCCAGGAGAACATCCACAGAAAGCTGACTCCTGTGTGTCTGATATCTCTGTGTGTCTCTCAGACGTGACTGAGCAGACAGCAAGGGTTTCAGCAGCAACAAAGGTGTTACTCTAGTGCCCCTCCCACTTTCACCCATCAACTTACAAACTCCTTCCGGGGAAAGGGCTCAGCACCGGCCATCGCCTGCTTCACATCCCACCTCAACAAAATGGATCCCATTGCCCCCGCCCCAATCACCTGCTCTCCATCTCTCTCCTGAAGGCACGATCCCTGGCTGGGAAACATCTCAAATAGCTCATTCCTCCAAGTGTGGGCTGGGATTGGGAAGCAAGGCAGGCTATTGGACCGAGAGGTGTGAGCCTGGTCTCAGTGGGGAGCACTGTCCCCTCACACTTACAATGTTGCAGAATGGGTGGATGAGCCATTGGGAAATGCAGGGTTACAGGGATAGTGCATTGGTTTGGATCTGGGTGGGATGCTCTTCGGAGGATTGGTGTGAGCGTATTGGGGTGAATGGCCTGCTTCGACATTGTACAGATTCCATCATTACATGATTCTATCACTGAAGCAAATTATTCAGGCTGAGAGTGCCCCACTGAGGGAGTGCAGCACTGTCAGAAGGACAATACTGAGGGAATGCCACACTATTGGAGGGTCAGTACTGATGGAGTGTTGCACTAATGATGGGTCAGTACTGAGACAGTGCCACACTGTCAGAGGGTTCTTACTGAGGGAATGCCGCTCTGTCAGAAAGTCAGTCTCTCCTCCATGTTGAAGAGCACTTAGCGGAAGCTCTGAGGGTGGTGAGGGCACAGAATGTACTCTGGGTGGGGGGCTTGAATGCCCACAATCAAAAAGGAATTTAAAAATACATCGGGTTTGTTAGGTGTATGATACAAATATTCAAACTGATACTTCTGCCAGTCCAACTCTCACTTCTCCTGTGCCCTCACCCACGTGATCCTCCTCTCTCCCCTCAGCAAGAGCATCAGGAGATCAGAATGTGTGTAGAGTGTTTGAGACAGTCCACAGAGGAGACGCAACTTTAAATAGAACAGGGCTGAGCTGGCAGGACAAAGGTCATTGTCAGCACTGAATTTCAATTCTCTTCCTTCTCAGGACTGGCTCAGAGACACTTCTGAGGTTTGGTTGTTAAAGCAGGTCATTGGGATAGCAGCAAGAGAGCTTTACACTGTGTCAAACCTCATCCTTCCTCCTTTGTGTTTTAACCCTGAGCTCTCGATGTTGCTGGGAAATTTGAGAAGCAGATTTACTCACTTGCTCATTCACTCCCTTCTCAGCCTCTCTTTATCTCCTGAAACTCCACACAACACCAATCTGCTGGGTCAGGAGCAAGGCTCTCAGCTCAATGAATAAAGGAACCTTTTCTAGCACCAAGCTGGTGACAGTCAGCTGGAGAATAATGTTCCATTGCACATACCTTCTTCAAAAATCAAGGTGCCCAGCTACTTTGTACATCCACGTTCACTCCTGAAGGGATCAGACAGACAGGAAGAGTCGGCGCAGCCATTGTGCAGCATCCAGGGTCGAATTGCTCCATTTCCAAATCCATTGTAATATCATTGTCTACCCAACACCAAGCAGGTGCTCCCATCACAAGAGGCTCCATGGCTCTGACGACTGTGGGAGTGAGCCCTGTCCATTCAGCTCGATCATCAAGCTCCAGCCTTCCTGATGTGGTGGCAGCCAGGAGAACCCTGCCCATAGGAGATTCCACACACACTCCCTCCCTCCCTGCAGGGAAAGATGATTCAATTACCCTGCTTTCTCTCCAAACTGATCTGAATTTGAGTGTTGCTGAAAAAAGGCACATTTTGTCAAAGATTCTGTCTTGCACACATCAGGACAATTTGCAAGAAATAGCACAGCAAAGGCAAATACCATGTAGACTGAAGATCCCAGCGGGTCATGCAGCATCCATGGAGAGAAAGCAAGGAAAAATGAAACGTTTTCACAAGAAGGGTTTTGTCTCACTCAAGTACTATATTCTCAAATGACTATTTGATCCTGATTTCCTCTTTTGCTTCAGACCTGTTGAAATTCTAAAAAGTAATTCTGTCTTTTTTTAAATGGAGCACTCTGTTTATCATCATTCATCGTTAAGTTCCAATAACTGCATCAAAATATTTTTCCTGATCTCTTTTCTGTACCTGGTATATGACTGTAGAATATGTCACTTTGCCTTTCAGTTTGTCTGCACTGATGGTAAATCTACATTTACTGTGTTTCTTTGTTTATGAATTTTTGAACATCAGAATACCCTCCCTCCACTGTCGAGATCCTGTTCTAGCCTTCATACAATTATAAAATCGAGGAATTCTTTCCGTGTGGAAGGAGGCCACTCAAGTACACCTCGACACTTTGAAGACCATTCCACCCAGACCCACACATCCCCTACGCTATCCCTGTAACCCTGCATTTTCCATTTGCTAACCTGCACATCCCATGGACATAATGAGTAATTTAGCACAGCCAACCACCTAACCTGCACATCTTCTCTCAGTTTTGCAAACGAAATATCAGGTTCGATGTTTACGCTTTGACCCAGATTTAATACAGTTGGAAACATGACTCCAGGCACATTTAATCACTCCAGTAGCCGATTTCAATATCCCCAATGGCAGCTAAAATTTCTCCCAATGAATATCAGGACAGAAGTAGTGAACTGGAATTCTCAGCCACCATCAGACGATATCAACTAGACTGAGGAACCAATTGACCCCTAAATTCCTGAATCTATCCTGATTTAATGGCAGCTCATGGATTAAATCAGCTTGGCTTTCCGACAATGTGTCCATTGAGCTTCAGATGATGTCCTCATGTTAAACCGCCACCTCTCCCATGACCCACACCTGCCTTTAGTTGCATTTAGTCTGGGCTTCCATAATAAGCCAAGGTCTCCAGTGAGAGCCTTGTCTCCAACTAGCATTGCTCTCCTCGCTTCCAACTGGGGACCTTCCCAGGAACCAAAAGGAGCTCCCCAGCAGTTCGGTCACTGATGGGTGAGATCGTTGTTGACCCACCTTAGAGTGGACTGAATCCAAACCTTTCTGACTCCATGGAAGGAGTTCTATAAACTTAGCCAAGGCTGAAACTTCTTTTAAAAAATCATATAATCAGTCAATAATTAGCACTGCCTTTGAGTGAGGTCAGAGTTTTGAGGTTTAAACGTCTTCTTTTGGAATGCAATAAAGCGTTACCATGGAGAATGTTGCTGCTGGACAAGAACAGCCAACTCTACCCAAAAAGTCACCGCAATAATTAATCCATCACCATCCAGTTGAATGCTTTCTAGCATTACTTTTCCTTTATTATTCCTCTTTTTCAGGTTATTAACACCTTTTAAAATAGTACACACATGGGAACACTGCCAGCTGTAAGATTTTCCCCAAACCTGACTTAGAAATATATCCCTGTTCCTTCACTGACATTGGGTTAAAATCAGGGCATTCTCTCCCTCAGGGCATTCTGGGTCTACCTACAGCACATGGCTGCAGCGGGTTCAGGAAGGCAGCAGTTCTCCATGCTGCAATGTTGTTTATGATATAAACGGCCCTTCAAGTTTCATCGTTCTCAGAGGCGTTACAACCGAGAAAACCCCTTCCATCTCTCAGCAGAGATTTCAATTATTCCCATTTCCCTGCTTCTCTTAATGAGTGACTGTGTTTCTGGTGTATTCAACAAGATCTGACACTTGCCTGCCTAATGCTCTTACACCCACTGATGCCTGTTGAGTTCCCTTGGATAAATTACTGTTCTCTGCAGTTTGATAGCCGTTTGTTCTGTCTTTGAGTGTAATTCATTTTGTGCCTGATCCCAGTGTCAATCCGAAGGACACTCCACGTTTCAGTCTGACAAACCAGGGTCACCCGTGTCATGGCCCTACTTTTAGCCTAGCCTACAGTCTCTCAAAGAGATGAATTCAAGCCTCACCAGTTTGATGATTTGAAGTATATCTCATTTATTTTGATTTCTCCTGGGATGGGCGGGCACAAAAGTGGCTGCTATTCGTTGCCCTTTCCGAATGGTCCTGGAGAGGACGGTGGTGAGCCATATAATATCTGGGAAGGAAGGTGCTGGGATCTGAACAAAAAAAAACCCATGAAACTCAATGTCATGTTCATGAATGTAGTTTGGACAACGGAACCCAGTCATCACCCGGTCTGTGACTCCAGTCCCACACAGAGACGTGATTCATTCTTAACGGCCCCATGATCTGGCTCAGAACTCAGTCCGAGCAACTAGAGATGGGCAATACATTTTAGGTTTGATTTAAAATAGTTTATAAAATTGCTTATTTTAAAAAAAATACTTAAAATAGTTAAATAAATGTTAACCTGAGTGCACAAGGCATAATTTCAAAATTTGCTGATGGTATGAAACTTGGATGTATTACAGCTGCTGAAGAAGATAGCTTCGAACTTCGAAGAGCATGTTGGTAAGTTAATGGAATGAGCAGATGGCTGTAGAAACAATTTAATGGAAAGAGATGTCACTGAATCATTTTGGAAGGAAAACTTGGAGAGACCAACAAACTAAAGGGTACAAGTATGGGTGGGTGGAGGGGCAGTATGACCTGGATGCAATTGTGCATCAGTCACTGAAGGTAGCAGGATAGGCAACTGTTCTCATGAGAGAGCAGCTGATTATAGCAGATGCCATATCAATGGCGTGAATATGAAAAGAATGCTTCCTTTACAGGGAGAATATAAAACTAAAATAAGTTCCCTCATTTAAGACCGAGAAAAGCAGGGTTTTTTTCTTCTAGCATAAGGTCATAGGTCTTTGGAACTCTTTTTCAAACATAGAAATGAAACCTCTGAATCCTTGTAGTGAAGAAGTAGATAGCCATTGCTTATCAAGAATCTATCAGAGTAAGGCAAGAATGTTGAATAATCAGGTCAGCCATGGGGAACAGGTTCAAGAGGATAAATCTCCTTCATCTGCCCCTAATTCGTTTGATCGTGTGGCCAGTTCCACCGTTGAAAGAACAGCGCCTTGAAAGCTTGTGGTTTTCAATAAAGCAGCTGAAGTGGCTGCTGGTTTGTGTGGGCGCGAATGGAAGGGGACTTTACCCATAATCCTCAGCAGCCGTGCAAGCGCTCTCTCGCCACTAGAGGGCAGCTGCTTCACTGTCCCTGATCAGTGAAACGTAAAATGGGACTCTGCTTGGAGCTAACAGGCTCAATCTGCAGAGTCCCATAGATAAAGTGTACAGCTTTAGAAGCACCTCAATGAAAATGTCCCGTGCTATAAAGAAAAGTAATTTGATGTGACTTTTGTTTGTCTTCACAGTGTGCTGTTTTGTTCATTCTGTGATGATGTCTGTACTGAGTGACACAAAGTATATGTCCTCCTCTAACCCCTTTCCAAAACACCCTCTCCATTTTGCTTTACTCCTTATTGACTCTTCTACAATTGCCCCTGTTCCCTCACTCCGTCCGGGTCCCAGAGAGATTGATGGCCGGAGTTCATGACCCCGCACTGTGTGAAGGTTGGTGTGAAGTGAGGCCAGTGTGTTGGAGCTTGGGCTCCTGCCTCAGGCCCAGGTGTAGGGGCCTGTTCAACAATCTGCACATTATCCTTTTCTCTCTCTAACCATACTGGAATTTTCAATTTGCAGTAACTTGCTGGCAACAAGGTGTCTGGTCTAAAATATTCCTAGCTCTGGATAGATCTCTGCTGTTGATTTTTTTTTTCTCTCTCAGGAACCTGCTCTGTACTCAGTGCCTGTTATCATTACTTTGTTGGAGTTCATATGTCAGCTGCTGCTTCCTTGCTATGGTACTGAAAAAAAAATCATCAATGCCTCTTGAGATTTAAAATACTCTGTCTTCATGAAAGTGGTTGGCAGACTTTTTAACATCATTTAACATTCCAATGATGTGAATGCGTCAGTGTTGCATCTGGCTGGGAGCATTTAATATCATGGCCTTAGTTTTTAATGGATCCTGACTCGTGGTAATACAGTTTGCAATGGTTCTCTCCCCTTTCGTGTATTAAGAAGCTTGCAAACGTGTAATGATGACGACAGTGCAACTTCAACACTGTGTGACGGAATGGGTGGCTGTTTGAATTCTCATCTCATTATCATACAACTTTCAAAGAAAATGCTGTAGTCTCTGAAATTAGACTGTACTCAGGTTTTATGCATATTGTGTTTGTATTTTACTTTTGGAATGCCAATTTGTCATAAAAATATTCTGTTCTGTTTTGTAGCTCAGTAGTTGTGTTTGCTCCCTGAGATACTGATAGTTTATACAACACTCCGTTTGCCTTTGATCCAATTGTTGGCTGAAGCCTCTGGTTGTTCGGTGAGTCCAAGCCATTGTCTTGCTCTCTGCAGTTATAGAATCAATTTGGTTTCTCAGTGTGAGACAGGAGACCATTGCGTGGTAACTTCCTGTTCCACTGTCGGTGTTTAAAGCAAATGGGAACTGTCGAGGTTAATCCCATCATGAACATCAGAACATTGTGGAACTACCTCCACTGACTCATTTCTTTGTCCACCATTGCAGTAAAAGCAAATCTCTCATTTGCCAGCACAAAGAGAAAGTGCCCATCAGACTCCCTGGTGTGTGATGGTTTAGCTCAATAGGAGCAGCACTGGTAGATCATGCTGCATCAGCCTGGACAGAATCCTGGGCAACCTCCAAATGAAACCATGACCTTCAGTAGATCTGCTGCTACACAAAATATGGAATTGGAATCCTTGTTCCCGAACCACCTCGATGTTAGGATGTTTGGAAATACAATTGAGAAAATAAAAACCAAACCCATTTCCCCAGGGCATATGTCACAACAAGAAAGTGGGGAGCAGACAGTTAATGTTCGCCTGTCTCTGGGGAACGTCGCTTTTCCTGTCTCCGCTCTCCTTGCAGGATATAATTTTTGCCACCCTTTCTGTCTGAGAATACTACTGTTCCTGTCCCCACTCTCTTGGGGACAGGTTGGGGATGTCACAACCAACCAGTTTGTTAGTTCCATTTACTCTCATGAAATGTGTAATCCCTGCTTCACTATGTGTGTGAGCCATGGGAGAAAGCCCAGCACAGCTAACCCTTCACTTCAATCAGATCACAGGGTCCGAGGTTGGTCTGTACTGTCTGGACCCAGACAAAAACACTGACTGACTGGATCACGATCAAGATAACCCAGATCAAGTCCCAGTGAGACTGCTGTTGACCTTCACCCTCAAAGCCCACTGAGGAGGTGGTTATTAATCCCAGTGTTGTCATAGATTAAACTCTCCCAGAGATTCATGATTCATTCTAGATTTAGTGCAAGTGTGTGATGTTGTCAGGTGACAGCTGGGAAGACATGGAGATAAAATATAAAAGGAGACAGAATTATATTTATGCTATACGTTTCTTGAACTTAGGATGTTTGGAAATGTTTCACAGCCAATGGAATACTTCCAAAAACCAGACATTGTTTTGATGTGGGAACTGTGACTGCCTGGGCAAGGCAGATCTTTTCACAGCACCACCCAGAGACTGGAGGCTGCTACTGCAGGCAGGCTCCAACCAGCTCTGCTGTGAGGGAAGGACACTGGTACACACAAGGACATGAGAAATAGGAACAGGAGGAAGCCTCCAATAGCTGTCCATCCTTTCTTAAATACAGGGACCAAAATTGCAAACAATACTCCAAATCCAGGCTCACTAACACCCTCGATAGTTTTAACAAGATTTCTCTACTTTTAAATTCCAACCCCCAGCAATAAAGGTGAAAATTCCATTCACCTTCTCGATTACTTGCTGCTCCTGCACTAACTGTCTGTGTTTCATGCACAATACTACCCAGATCACTCTGTACTGCACTTTGTTGGAATCTCTCACTACTTAAATAATAGTCGGCCTTTAGATTATTCTGACCCAACTGCATGGTCTCACACTTTTTGACATTAAATTCCATCCACTGTGTATTAGTGTTTCATTTCCAGTTTGGTCTTCTCTTTGTTATTGACTGTCTCAATGCATCTGTCTGTAGCACGTCCCATTCCCATTTGTTGATGGCCCTGACCCTTGATTGTCTAACCCTTTTCTGGTTCCATTCAGTGACAGGCAGGAGGCTGGAAGAACACAGCAAGGCAGGCAGCATCAGGTGGTGGAGAAGTTGATGTTTTGGGTGTAATCCTTCTTCAGGAATGGGGTTAGGTGTAGAGGAAGCAGATAAAGGGGGTAGTGGGGACAGGATGATTAAGTGAGGATAGGTGAAGACAGGTAGATGATACAACTTGGTTGGTCAATGGGAGGAATGAATCCGGTAGGTGGCAGGCAGGAGTGGAAGGGAGGGAGAGGGGCTGGGAAGGGAATCGGGGGAAGGGAAGAGTGGTTATTTGAAATTGGAGAACTTAATGTTGAGTCATCTGGGCTGTAGGCTGCCCAGATGGAAGGTGAAGTATTGTTCCACCAATTTGTGGTTTGGTTCATTGTGGCAATGGAGGAGGCTGATGATGGTCATATCGGAAAGGGATTGGGAAGGGGAATTGAAATGGACTGTGACTGAAAGGCTGATCGGACCTTGCAGGCCTGGCTGAGATGCTCGGTGAAACGTTCCCTAAGATTATATTTGGTCTTCACAATGTAGAGAAGACCACATCACGGGCACCTGATGCAGTAAACTAGGTTGGAGGAGAGGCAATGTGTCACCTGGAAGGACTGTTTGGGGCCCTGGATGGAGGGGACGGATTGGTGTACCAGCAGGCTTTGCATCTTTTGGTGTTGCAAAAGAAGGTTCCTGGGGGTTCGGGAGGGTAGGTGGACAGATGCCACAAACCAAGAATTGTCAGAGGGAACAGTCCTTGTGGAAGGCAGCCAGGGGTGGGGAGAGGAAAATGTTCTTGGTGGTTAGTCTAGTTGGAGTTGGTGGAAGTGTTTAAGGATGATGCGTTAATTGGTACAGGGATTGGTAATAGTTGAGGACAATGGTGAGTCTGACTTCATTGTGTTTGGAGAGGGGTCGGTTTAGAGCAATGGAACGGGAAATGGAGGTAGTGCAGTGGATGACAGAAGGATGACAGAAGGAGGAAAAGCATGTTGTTCATAAGAGGTGGACATCTGTGATCAGCGAAATGTCTCCTCATCCGAGCAGATGGAGTGGAGGCAGAGGAATTGGGAGAATGGGATGGAGTTCTGCAGGAGACTGGTTGGGAGGAGGTGTAGCCCAGGTAGTAATGGGAGTCTGTGGGTGTGTAGTAATTGCCTGTTTGAAGATTATCGCCAGAATTGGAAATGGAGAGGTGTAGAAAGGGCAGGGAGGTGTCTGAGATGGATGAGGTGATTTTGAGGACAGGGTGGAAGTTATGAAGAAAGTCAGTGAACCGCTCCAGTTCAGCCTGGATGCAGGATGCTGCACCGATATAGTCACTGATGTAATGGCACAGTGCCTGTATAGTCACTGAAGAGGGACTGGTCGACATTGCTCAAACGGGGGCCCATGGCCACCCCATGGACTAGTTTGGCAAGGCGGAGGAATATATTGGTGGAGGGGGACTGCCTGGGTCCGTTGCAAAGGAAAAGGTGTTGGGCCTGGAGGCCATCCTTGTGAGGTATGGACATGTATAAGGACTGCACATCCATCGTGGAGATAAAGCACTTAGGCCTGGGGAACTGGAGGCTACTGAAGAGGTGCAGGGCATGGTTGATGTATCAGATGTAGGTGGGCATTGCCTGAACCAAGGAGGAGAGTTGAGGTAGGATGAGAGGAGTTCGGTGGGGCAGGGGCATGCTGAGATGATGGGTCAACTGGGTAGTTGGGCTTGTGGATTTTGGGGACCAGGGAGAACTGGGCAATGCAGGGCTGAGGGACTATGAGAGACAGTGGAGGGGAGATCACTGGAGGCAATGAGGTCACTGACAGTGTGAGTGATTTTGGCCTGATGGGTCACAGTGGGGTTATGGGCAAGGAGGAGGTAGGACGTGGTGTCTGAGAGTTGGGGTTCAGCCTCTGTGACTTTTAGGTCTGTTCTCCAGACTAACACCACCCCACATTTGTCAGTGGGTTTGTTGGTGAAACAGGGGTTGGCACATAGAGAGTGGAGTGCTTGATCAGAGGGGGTATGGTTGGAATGGGTGAGGGGAGAAATGGAGGCGGGTGATGGCACATCAACAGTCAGCAATGAAGAGGTCTCGAGTGTGTACACAGCTAATAGGGGGTGACCAAATGGAGGAGTAAAGTTAGAGATGGGAGAAGGGGTCCTCAGAGGGAGTTTGGAAGTTTTGTTAAAGAAGAAGACACGGAGGTTGAGGCGGCAGAAGAAGAGCTCCGCATCGTGGTGGGTGTGGGTGTCGTTGAGGTGGGGTTGGGCGGGAATGACTGTGAGCCCTTTCCTGAGGATGGACCTTTTGGCCTCAGAGAGTTTGAGGTCGGGGCGGTATAGTAAATATGGGGCAAAGCTCAGGGTTGAGGTTTTGGAGGGGGCCCAAGTTGGCTGAAAGAGGGGAGGGGGAAGTGTGATGGCATGTGGTGGGTGAGGGTTGGTTGTGGTGTAGCACGGGGGAATGGGTGTTGGAGAGAAAGGAGATTGGGGCAGAGGTGGGCTGTGGAGTGAGGTGGGGGAGTGGGAAAGCGGGGATGAGGTGAAGAGGGAGAAGTGGAGGGAGAGGGTGCACTGTGGGGGTGGATAGGTGAGGAGGGAGAGCGAGTGTGCTGGCTGGCTGCAGGTAGGCAGTTGGACTCAGGGTGAATCTGGGAAATGCAGTCTGAGTCTTGGTTGCTGAGTGGGAGGGGCCAGAAGTGGAGGCAGAAGCTGGAGCGAAGTCAAGGCCAGTCTGAGTGTTTTGACCCAGGTTCAATTCCAGCCTCAGGCAAATGTCTGTGTGGAGTGTGTACATTCTCCAAATGTCTGCATAGATTTCCTCTGGGTGCTCTGGTTTCCTCCCACATTCTAAAGACATGCAGGTTAGGTGAATTGGCTGTTTAATGTTGCCCATAGTGATCAGGAATGTGTAGGTTAGGTTCATTAGTCAGGGCAAAAGTAGAGTAATCGGATAGGAGATTGGGTCTTGGGTGGGTTACTCTTCCAAGGATAAGTGTGGACGTGTTGGTGAAAATGGCCTGTTTCCTCACAGTAGGGATTCTATGACAGGCCATTCCAGATTCCCACCACCCGCTGAGTGAAAACATTCTTCCCCAAATCTTATTTGTGCTGCCCATGATGAAATATTTCAAACCATTCATTTTGTCTCGTGTCGTTTAGCTCTTGAGCTCCTTGTTCAATAAATGATTTATTCTTTTTGATAAAATATGAGTTCCCTGACAGGGACAGTTAACTTTGTCCAATCAAGGAGCCCTGGCTGGCAGATAAAAAGAGCAGTGTCTTAATCCCTGCCCTCCCCTTCACTGTTTGATCACACAGCATTGCCCTTTGATTTGAAGGGCACTGCTTGTCACTGGCCACGCGGATGTTTTCCTGTCTTCCTGGTGGTGGAAATTGAATAAAGATTCGTGCGCTTTGTGTCTCTCACTGTGTCTCACACCTACACACACACACACCATGGGTGCTGGGGAAAAAAAATAAGCTCCCCTGCATTCGGCGGCAGTGTGGGGGTGAAATAAAACAGGCATGTTAGGGGTTCTGAACATTCTGAGAGCTGGCTCTGAGGGAGCTGGATCAGTGTCAAGGACTCTCCACGTGTAAGTAAGAAAAAAAGAAGAAAAAAAGAAAAAAGAGGAGTGTCAGAAGGACTGAAACTCTGGTACCTGACTCTGAATAACAACCTGCCAACCAACCCCCTCCTTCTGTCATCCTCAATCTCCCCATGCTTACTCTTGTTTCACCTTCAATCCAGCCTGTGCTGCCTTTGGGAGAGGTTGGCCTTCCCTCCATCACCCAGGAATGTGGTCATTATCCCAGAGCAGTCACACTTTTAACCTGAGGGTCATCACAGCTGTAGCAGGGGGAGAGAAGGTGGCACCTTCATGGTGGTCATACCTGTCATTAATCCACCGCAACCTCTCTTGGGGCTGCAAGAATTCAACCTCCCTCCCTCAGACAACTCCTCTCCCTGGAAGGTAATATTGCTGCACCTAGTTTTGGGTTAATTAACCACTGAAATATGACTATGGGGAGCCAGCATTGGCTGGGCAGGCAGCCACAACTCCTCTGGCCCTGGATTCAAAAAATCTCCTCGGAATTGATCAACACATTTGGGAGCACAGTGCCCACTGCCTCTGAAATCCCTCCCTTCCTGAGAATACACTCTCAGTATTCACCTTTTACAGCTGCTATCTGAATTTGCTATAAATTCTGTGCCCAATGATCCTGCCCTTCCAGCTACCTAATGAAGGGGCAGCACTCCGAATGCTTTTACTTCCAAATAAACCTGTTGACTATTATCTGGTGTTGTGTGTTTTTTAACTTTGGCCATCTGAAAGATCTGCCTCTCAGACTGAATCAGCTAAGCTGTTTTTCATTCATGATTTGAGAAGATTAAAGCCTAATCTTCAATCCCCAGCACAAAGCCCATTCTCAATCCATCGCTCGGAGACACAGACCTCAGAGACACCTACAGGCACCACAGAGTAACACACTCACACTGAGAGAGACACCTACAGGCAGCACAGAGTAACACACTCACATTGAGAGAGACACCTACAGGCAGCACAGAGTAACACACTCACATTGAGAGAGACACCTTCAGGCAGCACAGAGTAACACACTCACACTCCATGCTGCGGATCGGTGTCTCACCGAATGTGGGTGTGTTACTGAGCGCTGTCTGTGGTGTGTCTCTGAGTAACACAGCCACACTCAGAGAGACATCTACAGGCAGTATTGAGTTAAACACTCACACTCAGAGAGGCACACAGCCAACAATGTCTGTGATTGGCCGAAGATTATTTCAGGGGCGAACCGACATGCAGCAGAGATTGCACAGTTCGATCCCATCAGCTGGGCATGTACCAACAGAGTGAAGAGGGAATGCATCAGATTGCACTTACTGAGTCCCAACAACTTTCAGTTTCTGTTCTTTTTGGAATCTACATAAATTCCTGATTAAAGGGATCATTTGAAAATGATTGATGATTGATGATTGTAATTGATTGACAGGCCAAGTAACCAATTGTGACAATGACCTGCTGAAATACAGCCAATCAACTGAGAGATGGGGGGGAGGAGAAAGTCAGTTATTTCCAAAGCACACGGAGACAGAGACTGAATTTTCACCTTTATTCCCTTTTCCACATTCACATTCACAGAAAAAGAAACAACTGCAATTAACAGCCAAGACAGAGGAAGCTGCTCAAATTCATAGCCCCAATGGAGATTGAGGAAAACACTTGGAGAGATTTTCTCAATAACACGAGAATCCTGCCCCTTTAAACAGTGACAAAACCTTAAACTGGAACTGGCAGCTGAGCAGGAAGGAGATCTGGTTTACTGAAGCAGAGACTTCTGAGGTTCACATTGTTTTGTGCAGCTAACATAACAAGGCAATCCTGTCCCCATCAAACATTCCCAGGACAAGGACAGTATGGGGTTTGACACAGTGTAAAGCTCTCTTGACACTGTCGCGATGACCTGCTTTAATATCCAAACCTCAGAAGTTTCTCTGAGCAATCCTGAGAAGGAAGAGAGTTGAAATTCAGTGCTGACAATGACCTTTGTCCTGCCAGCTCAGCCCTGTTCTGTTTAAAGTTGTGTCTCCTCTGTGGACTGTCTCCAACACTCTACACACATTCTGATCTCCTGATGCTCTTGCTGAGGGGAGAGGGGAGGGTCACGTGGGTGAGGGCACAGGAGAAGCGAGCGTCGGACTCCCAGTCAGACCCAGAGAGGGTCAGCAGGCTGCTGACACTGTAGGTGCTGTCTGAAGCTCGCAGGTAGTTGCTGGTCTGAACCCCGTCCGAAATGACTGCACCGTCCTTCTTCCACTGCACCTCCAGCTCATCGGGATAGAAGTGATTGGCAAGGCACACCAGGGTGGCAGTGCCCTTGGCATTGACCTGCTCCGGGGAGGGGGGCAGCAAGGTCAGCTTGGGCTGAGAGTTCTCACGGCCTGAAAGACAAGAGAAACAATTTTAATTCCTGCCACTGGAAGGGAATTCAACCATAATCTGGCCATACAATCTTTTTGAACATTTGTCGTCAATACAGAATAAACCCAACAAACGACCAAGCATTGTTCACATTGCTTCTTGGGATGTGGGTGTCACTGGCAGGGCCAACATTTATTACCCATCCCTAATTGCCCCTGAGAAGGTGATGGTGAAGTAGCATAGAGAGAAGGGACAGTTTCTGGGCAGCTGGAAGGGCTGTCAATGGGGGAGCATTTTCGTGACAGTGATCAGAACTCAGTGAGATTGAGAGAAGGGATGGAAATGGAGAACCATGGAGCAAGTGTAAAAGTTTTCATTTTACTAAACTGTGTGGTGCTTTGGTAAAAGTGGATCGGAACCAATGGCATGATGGGAAATCAGTGTCAGGGCAGTAGGAGCCCTCGAAGGATGAGACAGACTGTTCAGAATCTGGTCCCACAATTAGTAAGGGTGTGGCTTCCAGATCTAGACCAAATGAACAAGAGGATTGGGGTTCACATACTGACATGGATTGGGAACTGGTTGGCAGACAGGACAGAAAGAATGAGTCTTTTTCTGAATGACAGGTAGTTACACAGTGGTCAGTCCTTGGTACTCAGTTATTCTTAAAGTATAATAATAGAATCATCGAGTCAGAGAGACCCAAAAGGCCCATCAGCCCATTGTGTCCATACTGGTCAAAAAACAACAACCCAATAATTCTCATCCATTTTACCAGCATGAGGGAATTAGATGCGGTATGTGTTCAATAAGGAATTAGATGTAGTTCTTCGGATGAAAGGGATCAAAGAATGTGGGGAGAAAGCAGGAACAGGGGACTGTGTTGGATAATCAGCCATGATCATAATGAATGGTGGAGCAGGCTCGGGGGCCAAATGGCCTACGGTTGCTCGTAGTTTGGATGTTTCTATCTGTATCTCAGATAATGAAGGAATTTGAAACTGCAAGTCATGTGGAGATGGAAGATTTGGCCATGGTGTTTAATGCAGGTCAGTGAGGTGGTAAGAAGACACATGGGATAAACTGTTCTTCATTTTCCCTTGATGGAATGAGGGCAATTGCTGGATCGGCAGCATTTATTGTCCATCGCTAATCACCCAAAGGGCAGTTTAGAGTCAACCACATTGCTGTGGGTCTGGGGTCACATGGTAAGGATGGCAGTTTCTTTCCCGAAAGGACATTAGGGAATCAGATGGCGTTTTCCTGACAATCAAAGATGCTTTCGTGCTCGTCATTAGACTCTAATTCCAGATTTTTTTTGATTGAATTTGAATGCCACCATCTGCTGGATTCTAACCCTGGTCCCCAGAACATTACCTGGATCTCTGGATTAACAGCTCAGCAATAACACCATTAGACCATCACCTCCCTTATCTCATTTTTGGTTGACTGTGAAAGCAAGGAGTTTGTTTATTCTGGAACTGTATAAAACCCCAGTTAGAGCACAGTGAGAGAACTGTGTACGGTTCTGGTCACCACATTATAGGAAGGATGTGATCCCACAGGAGACCAGGACAGAGGAAGAGTTTGTCTGGAATGGGACTTTGAGTTTTGAGGAATGTTTGGATTGGCTGGGAGTGTTTTCGTTGGAACAGAGGAGGCTGAGGGGAGATTTGATGGTGGTGTGTAAAATGATGAGGGGCCTGGACAGAGTGGGTAGGAAGGACTGATTTCCACCAGCACAGAGGGCAATAACCCTGGGGAGAGATTGAAATCAGTTGGGGGCAGGATTATAGGGGAGTTGAGGGTATTTGTTTTCACCCAGAGCTTGGTGGGATGTGGGACTCACAGCCTGAAAGGGTGGGAGAGGCAGAAACCCTCATCACTTTGAAAAAAACACTTGGGTATTCACTTCAAACAGTGAAACCTCCAGAGCTATGGAGCAAGAGCTGGAAAGTGGGATGGATCTTGATACTTCTTTAACAAACCTCCGATCACCCACAGATCAGGAGAAATTTATCCGAGAACTTTGGAGCAGACTCGGATCCACACACTTCGGGAATGAGTCACATTGGGGTGTCTGTGTAGAAGGTTCTAGATTACATTTCAAACCTTGCTGCACACTGCTGGGCTGAGGTCAAGGGTGAGGCTGCAAAGAGTCTCAGTGTCCTTTGGGTCACTGCTCCTAATGACCCCATGCCCCCGGAAGGTGAGAGTGCACAGACAATGGGTGAGTGTTCGGATCAGGAGACTTCAAACTTAAAGAAAGACTTGCATTTGTGAAGCACCTGTCCCCAAATCAAGATGTCCCAATGGATCTTTCCTGCAGACTGTGCACAGCGAGATCCCAAACACAATATGATAAAAAGAAGAGAAACAGATTTTCATTGATTTTGACTGGGGGATAAATATTGATTAGGGACACCAGGGGGAACTGCCTGCTCTTCATCCAAAAGTCCATGGAATGGCATCTTTCACAACTGGAAGACTCTCAGTTCATCCAAAAAAAAAGAATAGTTCACTGGAAGTGAGGTTGCAGGTAGGTGGGGGGGTGGGGGGGGGGGGTGACAATGTCATTTGGTTTGCTTTCTTTTATTGGTCAGTGCATTGAGTATTGGAGTTGGGAGCTCTTGTGGCTGACAGACATTGGTTAGGGCACTTTTGGAATACTGTGTGTAATTCTGGTCTCCCTGCTGGAGGAAAAATGTTGTGAACCTTAAAATGGTTCAGAAAAGATTTACAAGGATGTTGCCAAGGTTGGAGGGTTTGAGCTATCGGGAGAGGCTGAATAGGCTGAGGCTGTTTTCCCTGGATCATTGCAGGTTGATGGGTGACCGGATGGAGGTTTATAAAATCATGAGCAGCATAGATAGGGTGAATAGAGAAGATCTTTTCTCCAGAGTGGGGGAGTCCAGAACTGGAGGGCATAGGTTGAAGGTGACAGGGGAAAGATTTAAAAGGGACCTAAAGAACAACGTTTTCATTCAGATGGTGTTAAATGTATGAAATGGGCTGCCAGAAGAAGTGGTGAAGGCTGGTATGATTAAAACATTTAAAAGGCATGGATATGTAAATCAGAAAAGTTTAGAGCATATGGGCATCAATCCAGCCCTTAACATTTCAGGCTCTTCCAAAGACATTTACAGACAGTTTTGTTTGACAAGGAGTCACTGTTGCAATGTCAGGAAGGTGGCAGCCAGTTTCTACACAGCAGGATTCAAGTAGAAGCAAGAGATCAAAGAGCAATAATGAGAAATATTGGCCTGATTAGATTCCCTCCAGTGTGGAAACAGGCAGTTCAGCCTGACAAGTCCACACCAACCCTCCAAACAGCAGCCCACCCAGAAACATTCCATACATTTACTCCTGACTATTTCATCTAACACTGTAGGCAATTTAGAATGGCCAATTCACCTGGCCTGCACATCTTTGGACAGTGGGAGTAAACCAGAGCACCTGGGGGAAACCCACACAGACACAGGGACAATGTGCAAACACCACACAGACAGTTTCCCAAGGCAGGAATTGAACCCGTATCCTTGGCGCTGTGAGGTAGCGGTGCTAACCACTGAGCCACCATGCCTTAGGTCAATCGACACATAAAGTAATTTGGTTCAGTTGGATGGAAAATGAGAAAACAGAAGGTGAAGGAGAAGGTCGATTGTTGGTTAGTGGTGGGATTGATTGTTACCAGAAAATAAAAGATGGGGACGGATTTTTTGAATATCAAAGGAACTAAAGAAGTGCAGGGAAAATCAATAATAGAATAAATTTAAAGAGTTTGTAACTAAATGCACAAAGCATTCCGAATAAGGTAGACAAAGTGACGCAATAAATCAAGGTAAATTGAGTGTCCAAGGAATTAAACTAGTTAAAGTGGAGGAGGGCTCAGGAGAGGTTATTCAAGTTTCTAGAAGACAACCTAGGACAGAGAGTACAGAAAGGAACAAGAGTCGAACTTCAAGCACAGTAGATAAGAGGACAATGATGAGAAGGAGGGCAGTCAATGCAGGACTGAGGGTGTTGTACTTAAATGCACACAGTATACACAATGAGCTTGTAGTGCAGATTGAAACTGGTAGGTACGATGTTGTGGGTATCACAGAGACATGGCTGTAAGGGGGTCTGGGCTGGGAACTAAATATCCAAGGATCCATGTCCTATCAAAAGGACAGGCAGATGGGCAGAGGGGCAAGAGTTGCCTTGTTAGTGTGAAATAAAATTCAATCAATAGCAAGAAGTCAGAAGGTGTAGAATCTGTGTGGGTAGAGCTGAGGAACCACAATAAAGAATCTGATGCAAGTTATGTCCAGGTCTCCAAGCAGTAATCAGGGTGTGGGGAAGGAAATCAATCAGGAGACAGAAAATTAGATTAGATTACTTACAGTGTGGAAGCAGGCTGTTCAGCCCAACAAGTCCACACCGACCCACTGAAGCGCAACCCACCCATACCCCTACATTTACCCCTTACCTAACACTACGGGCAATTTAGCATGTCCAATTCACCTGACCTGCACATCTTTGGACTGAGGGAGGAAACCCACGCAGACATGGGGAGAACGAGCAAACTCCACGCAGTCAGTCGCCTGAGATAGGAATTGAACCTGGGTCTCAGGCGCTGTGAGGCAGCAGTGCTAACCACTGTGCCACCATGCCGCCCAGAAAAGGGATAAACTAAATGTCAGGGTAGACCTCAATGGATAGGTGGACTGGGTAGTGCATCGAAAGAAAAGGATTTCATGGAATGTCTACGAGATGGTTTTTGGAGCAGCTTGTGGTTGAGCCATGATGGAACAGGCAGGTGTGGATTCAGTGATGTGGAATGAGGCAAACATGATTAGTGAGTTTAAGGTGAAAGTATCACTCTGGATAAGTGACCATAATTCCCCCTGTAGTTTGAGAGAGAGAAGCTACAATCAGATGGAACTGTATTTCAGTTGAGTAAAGGTAACTGCAAAGACATGAGGAAGGAGCTGGCCAGAGTTGGTTGTAAGGGGAGCCGAGCAGGTAAGATGGTGGGGCAGCAAACAGCAGAGTTTCTGGGGGTAATTCAGGAAGTAGAGTAGGAATTCATCCCAAAAAAGAAAAAAACATTCTCAGGGGAGGACAAGGCAACCATGGCTGATGAGGGAGGTCAAGGACAGCATAAAAGCAAAAGAAAAAGCATCCAATGTGGTGGAGAATAGTGGGAAGCCAGAGGATTAGGAAGTCTTTAAAGAGCTATAGAGGATAACTAAAAAAGCATTAAGGGTGGAGAAGATGAAATCTGGGAGTTATCTAGCCAGTAATATAAAAGAAGATTGCAAGAGTTTTAGCAAATATATAAAAAGGAAGAGGGAGGCAAAACTAGACATTGGATCACTGGAAAATGAGTTTGGAGAAAGAATAGTAGGAAATGAAGGAATAGCCGAGGAATTGAATCGATACTTTGCATCAGTCTGCACCATGGAAAACACCAGCAGTGTACCAGTACTTCCAGACTGTCAGGGGGCAGTTCAGGCGTGTAGTGGCCATCAGTAAGGAGGAGGTACTGGGGAAGCTGGAAGGTCTGAATTTGGATAACTCCCCCAGACTGGATGAACTACACCAGTGTGTTCTGAAGGAGATCACTGAAGAGATTGTGGAGGCATTGGTGATGATCTTTCAGGAATCAATGGAGTCAGGGTGTGGAGGTGGAGATTTGATGGGGGATATATACCCCTTGCCTAAGGCTAAGGCCAATTCACCTGACCCGCACATCTTTGGACTGTGGGAGGAAACCGGAGCACCTGGAGGAAACCCACACAGACACGGGGAGAACATGCAAACTCCACACAGTCAGTCGCCTGAGGCAGGAATTGAACCCAGGTCCCTGGCGCTGTGAGGCAGCAGTGCTAACCAATGTGCCACAGTGTCACCCGGTGGACTTGGAAGTGCAATGGTAAAATAGGGCTGAGTCAACACGGTTTCATCAAGGGGAGGTCATGCCTGGCAAATGTGTTAGAATTCTTTGAGGAGGCAATGAGCCAGTCAGGCAAAGGAGAGTCCGAGGAAGTAATGTATTTTGATTTCCAGAAGGTATTTGACATAAGATAAGCGCCCACGGTGTTAGGGGCAATGTACTGGCATGGACTGAGAACGGACAGGTTGGCATAAAGCAGAGAGTGAGGAAAGATGGCAGCTGGTGACTGGTAGAGTTCTGCAGGTGTCAATGTTGGGACAATAACTATTCACGTTATACATTAACAATCTGGATGAAGGAAGTGAAGACATTGTTGCTAAGTTTGCAGACAACATGAGATAGGTGGAGGGACAGGAGGGGCGGCACGGTGGCACAGTGGTTAGCAGTGCTGCCTCACAGCGCCAGAGACCTGGGTTCAATTCCCAACTCAGGCGACTGACTGTGTGGAGTTTGCACGTTCTCCCCGTGTCTGCGTGGGTTTCCTCCGGGTGCTCCGGTTTCCTCCCACAGTCCAAAGATGTGCGGGTCAGGTGAATTGGCCACGTAAATTGCCCGTAGTGTTAGGTAAGGGGTAAATGTAGGGGTATGGGTGGGTTTCGCTTCGGCGGGTCGGTGTGGACTTGTTGGGCCGAAGGGCCTGTTTCCACACTGTAAGTAATCTAAAGTAATCTCTAATCTAAAGGTAGTGTTGAGGAAGTGGGAAGGCTGTAAAAGGTCCTAATAGGCTCTGAGAGTTGGCAAAGAAGTGGCAGATAGAACACAAGAAGAAATACAAAGACTGTTTGCTAAATGAGGAAAGCCTTTGGAAATCTAAAGCACAAACCTCATTCAGGTTAACAGGCAGGTCCAGTTTGTGCTTGAGAAGGCAAATGAAATGATAGCATTCATTTCAATAGGGCCAGAATACAAGAGCAGAGATGTACTGCTGAGGCTGTGTAAGGCTCTGGTCAAACTGTATTTGGAATATTGTGGGCATTTTTGGGACCCATATTTTAATAGAACAATGTGCTGGCATTGGAGGGGTTTACAAGAATGATCCTGGCAATGAAGGGCTTGTCATATCAGGCGTGCTTGAGGACTCTGGGTCTGTACTCAATGGACTTTAGAAGGATGAAGAGGGATCTTATTGAAATTTACAGAATACTGACAGGCCTGGATAGAGTTGATGCAGAGAAGATGTTTCCAAAAACAGGAGAGACTCGGTAACCAAGGCACAGCCTCAGAATGAAGGGCCGACTCTTTAGAGTTGAGATAAGGGTGAATCTCTTCAGCCAGAGGGTGGTGAATCTGTTGAACTTATTGCTACAGAGGGCAGTGGAGGCCAAGTCACTGAGTGTATTTAAGACAGGGATAGATAGGTTTGTGATTGTTAAGGGGATGGAAAATTCCTGTGGAGTAGGCAGGAGAATGGGGTTGAGAAGCATATCTGCCAAGATCAAATTGCAGAGCAGATTCAATGGGCTGAATGGCTGATTTCTGCTCCTATTTCTTAAAGTCTTCTGGAGAGTTTCCCAAAACCCTGGAACACTGAACCTGCTGGACTGTGAGCCCTGCTGTAGCTGTTTATCAACAGATAACCAAAGAGTGGAGAGAGTGTGCATTTAGGTGGGAACTTCAGAATGCTTCCCAGCTCCTGGAATACCATGAGTGCAGGAAGTGTGGTCAGTGACAGCAGTTGGAGCTCCAGGTTCTGGAGCTTGAGCAGCAGCTGGTGTCAGTGGAGAGCATCTGTGAGGCTGAGAGCTCCGTGGAGAGCACGTTTCTAGATGTGGTCACTCTGCAGCTTCAGAGTATGCAGGGAGAGAGGGAATGGGGGAGCAGCAGACAGTCCAAAAGGACCAGGCAGCTAGTACAGGAATCCCTGAGTGCCTCCCACTCTCCAACTAGGATTCAGTTCAGAATCCTGATGAGAATGATGGTTCATCTGGGGAGTGCAGCCAGAGCCAAGTCCCTGGCACCACGGGGGGGGGGGCTCAGCTATACAGGAGGGCAGAAGGAAAACTGGAAGAGCGATAGTGAGAGGATATTTGAGAGTGAGGGCATCGATAGGTGTTTCTGCAGCTGCAGATGGGAATCCAGGATGGTGTGTTGTCTCTCTGATGCCAAGGTCAAGGATGTCACTGAGCGGCTGCAGAGCACCCTGAGGGGAGAGGGGGAACAGCCAGCAGTCATAGTCCACATTGGTCCCAGTGATGGATGGAGAAAAAGGAACGTGGTCCTGCAGTCAGAAGGTTGGGAGCTCTGGAGGGAATTAGCAGCAGGAACTGAAAAGGAGGAATCTCCGGATGACTCCCAGTGCTACATGCAGGTGAGAATAGAATCAGGAGGTGAGCACAGGTGACTGTGGGGCTGGAAAGAGGATCCATGAGGGAGGTCTTTGGATTTTTGTGAGGTGGTTTACTCATGCAGTTAGAGAGGGTTTAAACTAACTTGGCAGGGCTGTGCGAACCAGGAGAGAATGTCAAAGAGGAACACAAAGGAACACAGAATCCTCAGTTCAGTCAATAAGTCACCTCCCAGTGGGAAGGATGTGGAAGAATACAAATGCATGAATTTACAGAGACCTGCAAATATGGTAGAGTTGTTATAAATGGGCGGGGCGGTCTTTAGCTTCTGAATATAGACTGGGATAGTAGCAGTGTAATGGGCAGGAAGGGCCCAGAGTTGTGAGAGTGTGTTCAGGTGAATTTTCAGGTGGCATCGGTGGCTCAGTGGTGGCTCAGGTGGGGCAGCACGGTGGCTCAGTGGGTAGCACTGCAGCCTCTCAGAGCTAGGGTCACAGGTTCGATTCCAGCCTTGGGTAACTGTCTGTGTGGAGTTTGCACATTCTCCCTGTGTCTGCGTGGGTTTCCTCCGGGTGTTCTGGTTTACTCCCATGGTCCAAAGATGTTCAGGTCAGGTGAATTGGCCATGCTAAATTGCCCACAGTGTTAGATGCATTACTGAGAGGGAAATGGGTCTGGGTGGGTTACTCTTCGGAGGATCGGTGAGGACTTTTTGGGCAGAAGGGCCTGTTTCGACCCCGTAGAGGCTCTAATCTAATCATTGGCAGTGAAGAAGGCTGTCTAAGAATACAATGGAATCTTGATCAACTGGGCCAGTGGGCTGAGGAATGGCAGATGGAGTTTAATTCAGATACATGTGAGTGCTATATTTTGGTAAGACACAAGACATGGGTGAGATCCCAAACAAATATTTCAGGTCAGTATATATTGTGGAGAAAGCTAGGGAATTTGGAAAAATAGTGATGTCTTGAAAAGAGACCACACACAAATGAGGAGACGCTCAAGATCTGAAAACACATAAAAGTAGTAGATAAACCCTAGGACCTGATCAGGTGTATCCCAGAACATTGTGGCAAACTAGGGAAGAGATTGCTGGGCCCCTTACTGAGATATGTGTATCACTGACAACTATGGGTAAGGTGCTGGAGAACCAGAGAGGTTGACTAATGTTATGCCATTATTTAAGAAAGAAAGACTGTAAGGAAAAGCCAGGGAATTATAGACCAGTGAGCCTGATGTCAGTGTTGGGTAAGATGTTGGAGTGGATTCTGTGGGATAGGATTTACATTCTTTGGATAATCAATGTGGTTTTATGCATAGGAAATCATGTCTCCTGAATTTGATTGAGGAGGTGACAAAGAAGATTTATGGAGATAGAACAATAGACATTGTCAATATGGACTTCAGTAAAGTTTTTGACAAGGTTCCACATGATAGACTGGTTAGTAAGGTTAGACCACATGGGATCCAGGGGGAGTGAGCCATTGGGATAAAAAAATTGGATTGAAGATAGGAGACAGGAGTGGTGGTAAAAGGTTGCTTTTCAGACTGGAGATCTGTGAATAGCTGTGTGCCACTAACATTGGTGCTGGATTCACTATTTTATAGAAATGATTTGGATGTGAATATAGGAGTTACAGTAAGTTTGTAGATGATATCTAAATTGGTACGATAGTGGATAGCGAAGAAATTCATCTCAGAGTACAGCGGGACCTTCATCAGATGGGGCAATGGGCAGAGGTGTAGCATATGGAGTTCAGTTTAGATAACTGTGAGATGTTGCATTTTGGAAAGGCAACCCAGGGCAGGAGTTAGACAGTTAATGGGAGGGCCCTGTGGAGTGTTGCTGAACAAAGAGACCTCGGATTGAAGATGCAAGTGCATTATTACTTGAAAGTGGGGTCACAAGTAGACAGGGTGATGAAGAAGGTGTTGGGTACACTTGCTTTTATTGGTCACTATTTTGAGTATAGGAGTTGGGACATCATGTTGCAGCTGTACAGGAGATTAGTGAGGCCACTTTGGCAATAATGTGAACAATCCTGATCACCTCGAAAATAGGAAGGATGCTGTTAAACTTATAAAGCTGCAGAAAAGATTTACAAGGACATGGCCAGGAATTGGAGGGTTTGAGCTATAGGGAAAGGCTGAAGAAACTGGGTCTATTTTTCCTACAGCATCTAAGGCTTCGGGGTGACCTTATAGATGTTTATACAATCATGAGGGGCATGGACAGGGTGTATATCCAAGGCCTTTTCTTTGGGAAAGGGAGTCCAAAACAAGATGGCATAGGTTTAAGGTGAGAGGCAAAATATTCAAAAGGGACCTGAGGGGTAACTTGTCACACAGAGGGTGGTATGTGTCTGGATCGAGCTGCCAGAGTAAGTATTGGAGGCAGATACTATTACAGCATTTAAAACGCATTGGGATGGGTACATGAATCGGAAGGGTTTTGAGGAATGTAAGCAAAATGCTGGCAAATGGGATGAGGTGATTTAGGATATCTGGTTAGTATGGACAAGTTGAACTGAAAGGTCTGTTTCCACGCTGTATGACTCCATGACGATGAGAAGCTGGAAAAGCTGAAACTTTTTATTCTGACACGTAAGAGTCTGAGGAGTGACCTTGTAAAGGTTTATAAAATCATGAGGGTCATAGAAAATGTGAATAATTCAGGAAGGAGCTGAAGTTTTGTAGAAATGGCAAAAAATATTCCTGAAGATCCTTCCAGGGATGAGGAACATCAGTTATACAGATTGATTGGAGAATTTGGGACTGTCTTCTTTGGCGAAGGCTGAGAGGAGATTTGTTTGAGGAATTAAAACCAGGAGGGGCCTGGACAGGGTAAATAGGGAGAAAATGTTCCCAATTGAGAAAGGATTGAGACCGAGAGAACACAGATTTAAAGTAATAAGTAAAAGTAACAAAAGTGAGAGGGGGAACAACATTTTCAGCCAGTGGGTGGTTAAGGTGTGGAATGCACTGCCTAAGAGTGTGGTGGAGGCAGCTTCAATTAAAACATTCCGAAGGGAATGAGACTGTTATTTGAAAAGGAACAATGTGCAGGGTGACAGGGAGAAGGCAGGAGAATGACACTCAGTGAATTGCTCAGTCGGAGAACCATGACAGACAGGATGGACGGAATGGCCTCCTTGTGCACTGTAACTATTCTGTGATTGTGTGATTGAGCAGAGTTAAAGCTGGGGGAGGTGGGAGCTCGGTGTCTCACTGTGCTGCTGCTGCTGCTGCTGCTGCTGCTGCTGAGGTCAGTGAGATCAGAGACTGGGACAGGGAGCCAGAGCTCACATCAAACTCTGCCCCGTGTCCGTCACACTGAGACTGGCAGGAGGCTACTCACTGATTTCACTCCATGCTGCAGGAATGGGACCACAGGCTGCAAATGGACAGAGCTCCTCCACACGGTGAGTAAAACTGACTGACTTATATCTTGCTTCTTAAAGGGGGCAATGGAACTGAAGTGGTACGGTTGGACAACTGTTAGACACAGTGCTCCTTAATCAACCATTTCGTTCACTGCAGCTCCCCACTAACACCTTCAACAAATCAGTAACTGTATTTTAGAAAGTGTGTTTCAGTATTGAAAGGGTTAATAACAGAGGATTGAGGTTTACTTACTCAGTCTGAGCTTGGTTCCTTTACCGAACGTGTCCCACAGTGAGAGTTCCCAGTGCAGAGGCTGTACAAAAACCTCTGCTCTCTGCTTCCCCCCCATCACTCTCAACCTCTCCCTGTCTCCCAGTCTCTCGTTCACTCTCAACTTCTTTCTGCCCCTCTCTGTCTCTCCCTCATTCATGTGTCTTTCTGTCTCCATCTCTCTCTGTGTCCAGCTGGGCTTGGGAGCTTTGTGAAATTTATTTTTCGATATTAAATCTTGCAGCTGTTCTTCACGCGTGGTCATGGAGTGTCAGAGGGAAACTTGAGGCCTTCAGTGAGCGGTGGACACCACAGGGACTGGAGTGTGTCATGGACAGTTACAATCCCAGCATGGGGTAATTTGTTCAGTTTCATTTGTATCTAATTGTGGATGTGTCAGTTCAGGCTGTGGGACTGTGTGTCCATTATTATACATTTTATATAACTGATTGATGTGTCAGTGCATGAGGCGGTGCTGTGTATCTTGAGGTTTTTGTATGGCTCTGTATCACTGTGTTGAGCGGAGCTGCTATACCAGTTGTTCTGACAGTAATAGTCAGCGACATCCTCATTCTGAACGTTGCTGATTGTCAGGGTGTAACTGGTCCCTGATCCACTGCCGGTGAATCGCTCGGAGACTCCTGTGAATCGAGATGTTGCAGCATAGATCAGGAGAGAGGGTTTCTGACCTTCTCGCTGCTGGTACCAACTGAGGTAGCTGCTAATGTCTTGACTGGCCGTACAGGTGATGGTTGCAGTCTGGCCCAGTTCCACTGACAGCACCGGGGGAGACTGGGTCATGATAATCTCTCCATTGATACCTGAGGGGTCAGAGAGAAACACAGTGAAGTCAGAACTGTCACAGAAAGAGCCGGTCAAATGAGAGATTGTTGGAGACACTGAGCTTTCCTCTGGTTTCAGCATTTTCCCTTCAATCACAAGTCAGTGGAATTGGAGTGAAATGGAGAGCAGCTAAAGATTCAAGGTGGAAGGAGAGAGATTTGTACCTGCGACACAGAATGCCAGGGGCCAGATCAGCTGGATGTGTGAAATCATGGTGTGTGCTCCTGTCCCTGTGCCTGGTTCCTGATAAACTCTCCCTTCACTGGGCTCTGCTTTATAAAGCTGCAGCCTGTGAGAGTCTGACTGGGTGTTCCTCAGTATGTAAATGGCATCAGGCAGAGAGAGCCACGTCAGCCCCTCACACTTCCTCTTCTCTCTCTCTCTCTCTCTCTCTCTCATCCTTTCTTTTCTTTCTCCCTTTTCCCTTTTTTCTCTTTCTCACCCTTCTCTTGTATACGTTCTTGTTATTCGTTGACTTTCTCTCTCTTTTTCTATTTCCGTCTCCGACTCTGTCCTCTCCCAATTATATAACCACTTATATCTTTCCTTTTTTCCATGTATGTTTGACATTCTGTTTATCTCCCTCCCTTCTGTTTTGGTTGGTCTCTCTCTCTCTCTCTCTCTCTGATCATTCATTCTTCTCCTTCACTTATATTACTACCTAATTCCTCACTCATTCTCTCCTTATACCCTCAATCTCTAATTGCCTCACTCTCTCTTTGTTTCCCTCCCTCCAGTCACTCTCTAGCAGGCATTATTCCAGGACATTGGAACAGTGAGTCCTGGGGCAGCAATTAAATGCCTCGCCCTCTCTCACTCAATCTCACAATGTACACTTGCTCTCTGTCTCTGTCTGTGTGTGTCTTCTGTGTCTCTCTCAATCAAAAGTTCAATGACATGAACAGCATTTAACAAGTCTCTACTGATCATCAATGATCTAGCAACATCAATCCCAGCTTGGCATTGAGGGAGAGGATCAGCCATGGTCATATTGAATGGCAGAACAGACTCACAGGGCCAATCCCTAACCCTTACCCTAACCCTAACCCTAAACCTAACCCTACTCCTGCTCTCTATTTCTATCTTTGTATGTCTGTGTAATCTCCAATCTCTGCCCCTGGATATTGATCCCTCTATTCATGGAAAAAGTTGCCTTCCTGTCCACTCTATCCCTGCCTCTCATAATCTTTTTGCCCTTCAGCAGGTTCCCTCTCAACCTTCACTGCTCCAAGAGAAACAATCCCAAACTTTCCAATCCTTCCTCATAGCTCACACCCTCCAGGCCAGGCAGCATCCTGGGAAATCTTTGCACCATCTCGAGTACAGTCATATCTTTCTCATAATATGGTGACCAGAACATCTCTGCACGTCTGTCTCTCTCTTTCACTGGATTGCCTCTACTCTTTGTCTCACACCTACTCTGTCTGTCTCTCTCTCTCTCTGTCCCCTCTCTCTCAGTCACACTGTCTCATACTCTATCTCGCTCTATCTCTATTCTTCAACTCCACCATCTCTACCTCTCTCTACCTCTCTCTCTCCCCCCGCTTTTACTCATCTTACACTGCCTGAGATTCTTTATCCTGCTCTCTCTCACTTTCACACCCTGCCCTTCTATGTCTCTCTCGTCAACATTCTCTCTCTCTCTCTCTCTCTCTCACACACACACACGCACACTCTCTGCCTTTCCAACAAGGTCCCAAGTGGTAAAAGTTAAATACAGGTTATATCTCCTCCAAATCTAATGGATGTTAACCCTTGACACCAGGAGTATGTCTACTCCTGGAATAAAGGCCCATTTCCCACATTGACCAGGGTTTGGCCTCTCTCAGGAAGACGGTCAGATTCTTGTCAAATGAAGGGCAATTCTGTGCTGTTGGCCCATTCTTCCTGGGGACTGGTTTGGACACAAACCTCATTCCATGAAAGCCCAGCAGAGGGAGGAGATCCTCAGGCCATCAGTATGACCTGGAGGGATAGGACAGGATCTGACCCATTGACCCATCCTATCCATTCACAACATGTTCCAATCCTTTCCCCTCACCTTTCCCTTCCATGGTCAAGCTCCAGTTTTATTGGTATGAGGATTGGACCATCACACAGTTACTACAGAAAGGAAATGAGCCCCACACTCACTACAGTATCCATGTCCCACTGGACTGTCCAGTGGAGACCAGTAAGCATGGAATTCATTCCCACAGAACTCTCCAGTAGAGACCATTAAACATAGGCATCTTTGCTGCTGGAGCCTCCAATGGAGACCAGTAAATATGGGTCTATTTCCCACTGAATACTCGAGCAGAGCCTAGTTAACATGGACCTTATTCCTACTGGGCCCTCCAATAGAAACCAGGAGAGAAAGGCCTCCATTTCTTTGAACTCTCCAGTGCAGACCAGTAAATATAGACGAGCTTCAAACTGGCTCCTCCAATACAGACCAGTAAAGATGTGACTCTTTGTGAATGGATCCTCCAATACAGACCAGTAAACAAGGATCTCATTGCAAGATTGAACTTCGGAATGAGGAGCAGGAATAGGTAATCAAACCCGTTTCCTATTTAACATGATCATGGCTGAACTTAACCTCCTCTCCACTTTCCAGACGGCTACCTATTGCCCTCTATCCTGCTTTTCATCAGAAAGATATCTGTTTCTTTCTTGAATCTGTTGATTGATTCTGCCTCCACTGTGCTTGAGGAAGGGGGTGGGGAGGGGGGGGGGGAGTGGGGAGGGGGGGTGGAGATGATGGTGCGCACTGACATCCACAGATTCGCAACCTTCTGCGAGAAGTAGTTGGAATGGAACAGATTCCATACAGTATGAAACCAGGCCATTCAGCCCAATAAGTCCACACCAACCCTTCAAAGAGCATTCCACCCAGAGCCATTCTGGAACCTTTTCCCTGTAACCCTATATTTCCCATGACTAATGAATCTAACCTACACTTTCCTGGACACTATGGGTAAATTAGCATGGCCAATCCTCTGAACGTGTACATCATTAGACTGTGGGAGGAAATCAGAGCACACAGATGAAGCTCACACAGACAGGGGGAGAATGTGCAAACTCCATGCAGTTGCCTGAGGGTGGAGTCGAACCTGGGGCCCTGGCACTGTGAGGCAGCAGTGCTCACCACTGCACCACTCTGTCACCTGTAGTTTCTCCTCATCTCAGTTTTAAACATACCTCCTCTCACTCTATGTCTATGACCTCTTGTTCGAGACTGGCCCACAAGAGAGTACATCTGTTCAATGCTTGCCCTATCAATCTCCTTTAGCATCTTATATACTTCACTCAGATCTCCCCTTCATACAACTGAATTCCAGTGAGTACAAGCCCTAGCTATTCAACCATTCCTCATATGGCAGCCCTTTCATCCGGGGAATCAGTCTGGTGAACATCCTCTGAACTGAATCCAGTGCCACCATATCCTTCACCAAGTAAGGAGACCACAACTGGACACAATGCTTCAGATGTGGTCTCACCAATGCCTAATAGAATTGTCACAATATTTCTTTATTTCTGTAATTCAGTCCTTTTATAATAAATACCAAGATTCCAATTGCTGCAAGAAATGCCAACATTCCAATTCCATGGGACTCAATTGGAACCTCCAACAGAGATCAGGAAACATGGGCCTCCATCCCACTGGAATGTCCAATGGACAGCAATAAGCCTGAGCTTCTTTCCCACTGGACCCTCCAGTATTGGAGCTTCAAACCCCACTTCCTCTCCATCACCTAGGTCTCTTATTTCAATCTCCACTACATTGTTTGTCTCTGCACTACATCAGCCCCTTGACCACAGAAACTCTTATTCCTGCTCATCCCACCTCCAAACTCCAACATTCTGATGTCCTCTCTCAGCTTACTCCATCTGTGCTCCATAAATTCCAAATTGTCTGGAATGAAATGGCCCCTTCCCTGTCTCATACCAAGGAGGAGATTGACAGATTTGATTTTAGTAATTAGTTGAAAGTTTACGGAGAGTGGGTGTGGTCAGAATTGGTCAAATTGATGACGGCTCCTGCAGTTGAATATCCTGCTGGCAGGCTCCAGCCTTTTACACACAGAATGGAGAAGTGTGTATTGTAGGCATATATTGTAAAGTTCCATAGAATTAAACCTCAGCATCAAATGTCCCTCAGGAGGGGAGAGGGAATGTTCAGGGTCCTGAGCTCCATTTCCCAGCCCAGGCAGTTTGCCTCCCAATGAATGAATGAGATGCCAGCTTGGAGCCCAGGTTAGGGACAGTCTCTGCTGTGGACCCAAGTCAACAAGAGGCAGCTGGAGATCGAGCTGAAAGGAAAGATTTGCTGGGTTATGGGGAGAGAGGGGGCAGTGGGAATAATTGGATCACTCACAGACACCACAGGTGGGGGGGGGGGTGCAGGTTTAGGACTAAATAGAGAAGGAACTTCTTCACCCAGAGGGTGGTGAATCTATGGAATTCCCTGCCCAGCGAAGTCGTTGAGGTTTCCTCAGTAAATGTTTTTAAAGCTGATTTAGGTAATTTTTTGAACAGTAAATGAATCAAGGGTTTTGGTGAAAAGGTGGATAAGGGGGAGCTGATGCCATGAAAAGATCAGCCATGATCTTACTGAATGGCAGAGCAGCCCAAGAGGCCAGAGAGCCTGCTCCTGCTCCTGGTTTTAATGTTCTTATGTGCTGTCAGATTCCAGGGAGTGCAGACAGTTCACAGTTTTCTCCCGTCTCAGTAACAAATGTGCAGCTGCTCCGAGCTCCTTCTTTCACTTCCTCACTTGGTGAAGTTTCAACCTTGCGATCTGACAGCCTTTGCAGTTATTTTTTACACTGGGGCTTTCTGCTGTGGTCAGAATCTCTAATAATAAGTGTCCAATCAGTGACAATCACAGCAGCTAAGAGCAGTCAGGACTGAGTAGCCAGGCTCACTGGGAAACACATTGGGAAGATCAAAGCCATCCCCTTCAGGTCCCGGTACAACCTCCATCCCTCTCCCTGAGCACTGTCTGCTGCTCAACCAGACTCTTTACAAAAACAGAATACCTCAGCAGGTCTGGCAGCATCTGGGGAAAGAAATCAGAGTTAACATTTCAGGTCGAGTGACCCTTCCTCAGAACAGTTCTGAGAAGGTTCACGTCCCAAAATTTTAACTCTGCTTTCTCTCCACAGATGGTGCCAGACCTGCCGAGCTTTTCCAGCAATTTCTGTTTTTGTTCCTCATTTGCAGCATCTGCAGCTTTTTCGGCTTTTATTTCATACCAGATTCCTTAAAATCTTGGCCTCATCTTTGAGGCTGATCTGAGCCCCAAATCCTCCACAGCACAGAGATCACTCACTGAAAGTCCCACTCGTTGCTTTGGGACTCCAAACATGACCATTCTAATGTTGTCTTGGGCCACATCACAGCCACTGCCCTCTGTAAACTTCAGCTCACCCCAAAACTCTGCTGCCCGTATCCGAACTCGCAACAAATCCCATCCCCATCCCCCACCGTCCTCACTGAGCGACATTGGCTCCCGGTCCAATAACACCTCGATTTTCAAATTCTCGTCCTTGTTCTGAAGTCCCTCCCTGTCCATCGACCCTCCCCATCTCTGTAACCTCCTCCTAGCTGCCTCACTCAGTGTGGTCAGCAATCTTGGATATATGGCTCTCTATTCCTTCATCCAAGTCATTCAGAAATATTATGAAATGCTAAAGTCCCAGGACGGATCCCTGGGCACACCACTATTCACCTCTTGCTCATTGGAGGACACACACATTATTCCCTCACTCTGTCTCCTATCTCCAAACTAATTCCTAACCCAAGGCAAATGTTTTTTCTCTTATTCAATATGGTTTCACGTTGATGAACAATCTCTCAAACAGTGAAACTCGGAGCAGGAATAGGCCATTCAGCCCTTCGAGCCTGTTCTGCCATTCAATATGATCATGGCTGATCATCCAACTCAGTTGCCTGTTCCTGCTTCATCCCCATAACCTTTGATCCCTTTCATTCTAAGAACTGTATTGTGCCCTTTCTGGAAAACATTCAGTGGTTTGAGCTGAACTGCTTTCAGTGACAGAAACGTCTACAGGCTTCCTGTAGAATGAAAATATTTCTCTCCATCTCAGCTCTAAATGTCCTTTCCCGTATCCTTAAACTTTAATCCTTGATTCTGGACTCCTTCATCATCAGGAACATCCTGTCTTGTCCTGTTAGGATTCTAGAGTTTTCAGTGTGACTCCCCATAATCTTCTAACCTCCAGTGAATATAATCCTAACTGATCCAGTTTCTCATCAGATTTAAGTCTAATTGCTGTCATCCCAGGAGTCAGCCTGGTAAACCTTCGCTGCCCTCCCTCCACAGCCAGAACATCTTTCCTCAGATAAGTAGACCAAAACTGCACACAATACAATCGTAAAATCGCACAGTACAGAAGAGGCCCTTCGACCCATTGTACCTGTACCATCCAAACTACAGTAAACCTGCATTCATCCAAATTTCCAACACAAGGCCCATAGCTTTAAATGTTATGATATTTCAAGGGTTAATCCAAGTACTTTTAAAAGTCCTCCTCAACTACCAGCCCAGACAATGCAAACCAGACCCCCACCACCCTCTGGGTGAAAATCTCCTCTTCAAATCCCCTATGAAGCTCCTGTCTTTCACAGTGAATGTGTGCCAACTCCGAAGAAGAGGAACAACTGCTTTCTATTCATTGTGTCCATTCCCCTCATAGCCGTTTACACCTCTATCAGGTCCTCTCAACCTTCTCTGCTTCAAAGAAAACAACCCGAGTTTATCCAGCCTCTCTTCATCGCTGAAATGCTTCATCCCAAGCAACATCCTGGTGACTATTCTCTGCACCCCCTCCAATACAATCCCATCCTTCCGATTGCGTGGTGACCAGAACTGCACACAGTACTCCAGCTGTGGCCTAACAAAAATTCTGAATAGCTCCAACATATCTTCCCTGGTCTTCTCATCTATACCTGAAATGATAAAGGCTAGTGTCCCATATGATTTCATCAATACTTTATTCACCTGTTACATTGTCCAAAGTTCATCACCTCACATTTATCAGGGGTAAGTTCCATCTGACTCTGATCTGCCCATCTGACCAATCCAGTTAGATCCTCATGTCACCCAAGACCTTCTTCCTCATTGTCAACCATCTGCCAAACCTCGTGTCATCCAAAAACTCAGTCATCATCCACTCACCCCCACCCCTCACCTCTCACATTCTCATCTTCATTGTTTCAATACATCCTGAACAATAAGGGACCCAGCACTGATCCCTGTGGTATCCCACTGCACACTGGGCCCAGTCACATAAACAAATTTCTGCCTCCACCCTCTGTCTCCTGTCACTGAACCAGTTTTGGTTTGAATATTCAGGAGTGGACTCACTAAGGCCCCATACAATTACAGCAAGACATCCCTGTTCCTGTACGCAAATTCTCTCACTATAAAGGTAACATATCATTTACCTTCTGCACTGCCTGCTGCACCTACACGCTGACTTTCAGTGACTGGTATACACGGACACAGGCATCTCTGCATCTTCTTCACTGCTCCCCCTCCCACCCAGCTTTGTGTCATCTGCAAATTGGAGATATTACTCTTAAGTTCCCTCATCTAAACCATGAACAAATATGAACATTACTGACATGAATAGAGAAGTGGTTGGCAGGCTGGAAACAAAGAGTAAAAAAAACAGACCTTTTTCTGAAAAGGTCTGTTTTTTTTTTACTCTTTGTTTCCAGCCTGCCAACCACTTCTCTATCCATGTCAGTACACTGCCCCAGTCCATTGAGTCTTACTTTTACTCGCTAATTTCTACTGTGGGACTGTTTAAAAGCCTTCTGAAGGTTCCAGATAAACCACATCCGTTGGCTCCCCCTTGTCAAATCTGCTCATTCCATCCTCGAACAATTCCAGTCAATTTGTTCTGCATGATTTCCCTTTCCACAAACCATGCTGACTCTGTCTAATCCTATCACTGTCTTCCACGTGCCCAGTGATTAAATCTTTCACAACGAACTTGACTATTTTTCCCAATACCAATGTCGGCTGACTGGTCCAGGTTGCCCACTTTTCTCTCTCCCTCCCATTTTAAACAGTGATGTTACATTCGCAACTCTCCAGTCACTGGGAAAGTTCCAGAATCAATAGAATCTTGAACACCAATGTTCCCAAAATTTTTGGGCAATTCCTGAAGTAATCTGAAATGTAGGTTATTGGTCCCTGCGGATTTATCAAACTTTAATCCCATAAATTTTCCAAAACCATTTCCCGAATAAAACTAATTTTCTTCAGTTCTGCCCTCAGTCTATACCCTGACGTCCCAACATGTTTCAAATGGATTTGAGTTTTCCTTTGTGTACAAAGATCCAGAATGCAGCAAAGGCAGAAATTTCCTTGTCAGCTTTTGTCAGCGATACTTGTCAATATACTTTCATCAAATCAATTTTCAATAGGAATGACACACTACCCACCATTTCAATGCAATCTTCTGACCTGGGAATAGGTTACAAATCCATCTTTGTGACTACATTCACTTTCCTATAGTGTACACAGAATCGAATTGAAACATCTGGCTGAGTCACCAAACAAGAGAACTCCAACTACTCTTAACAGTTCAATCAGGGGACCCTCTCTTGTTTGTGATCAGTAATTTGCTGATTTTTAGGTGGTTTGAATCACCCCAGATCCCTGGTTCCACAAATGGGCTGATTTAAAACTGTGAAATTAAGAAGGCAATAGACAGGTGTTTCAGGGCAAAAGAATCTCTGTGTTTATTCAGAACAGGCCTGTGTCTGGAAGCTCTTGTTCAGATAGCGTTTGGTTGGTGTTCCTGCTCTCGGGTGTCCTTTGTTACGATGATGCTCTTGGTTTGGTGTCTGGATTCAGCTTCTCTGTTCAGCCTCTGTAGTTGTTGGTTCTAAAGCTGCTTGTTGGTAGTGTGTGTTAGTAGGCCGAGGTTGTAAAAGTTAGTTTTAGTCAAGAGATTGTGTTCTGGTTGGTGTCCCTTTCAGAGTTGAGGTGTGAACTGGAATTCCAGGCAGAACAATAGTTCCAGGCAGCCATTTTTTACAAAAAATCCAGGGTTTTAGATGATAGTGACTTTTGCTCAATCCTACACAAGAGAACTCCAATTACGCTGACAATTCAATCAATTGATTCTCCAACATGAATTGAGCTTCATTTGTTACTTTGACTTATTTCTCTGGTTTTAATCAAAATGGATTTTGTTTTATTGGGTCTGAATAACCTACATCCACATCATGTTCGATTAATCTGGGACACCTAAGTGTATCTTTTAAAGACCATGTATCAGTGTAGAGTTAGGCCATTCAGCCCATCACGTCTGCCCTGCCATTCGATCATAATTGATTTGTTTGTCAACCCCATACTCCTGCCTTTTCTCCATTACCCTTGATCCCTTTACCAATCAAGAATCCATCTATCTCTGTCTTAAATACACTCAATGACTTGGCCTCCACAGCATTCTGCAGCAATGATTAATCCACAGATTAACCACTCTCTGGATGAAAAATCTCCTCATCTCAGTTCCAAAGGATGGTCCCTTCACTCTGAAGCTGTGCCCTCAGTCTCTCTGCCAAGTGGAAACATCTTCTCCATGTCTACTCTATCCAGGCCTCTCAGTATACAGTATGTTTCACTGAGATTGCCCCTCATCCTTCCAAACTCCATCAAGTACAGACTGAATACTGGCTCCAACCACTCCTCAGACAAACTTCTTTGTATTCTCTGAGCAATCTCACTCTGTCCCTCTGTTGATCTTCCTCCAGATGCAAAAATACAGTGTCTGAATTCTCTAATATCTCTGAATTTGTTCACCTCATAGGAGGAAGTTCACTTTGGAAATTGTCCAATTGCCTTTGGATCTCATGCTTTTTCTCATCCCCTCCTCCATTATACTCACTACTTGACACACCTGTACACGACTGAATGGTTCCTCAAAAACTGAGAGAGGAATTAAGGATGCTGGTTCAATCACATGTTGAGGTTTACCTATAACTTGACAAGTGTTTTTAAAAAATTATTCATTTTGTGTAATGTGAGCATCACTGGCTGGCCAGGATTAGTTGCTTATCCCCAGTTGCCCAAGGCCAGCATTTATTGCTCATCCCTAATTCAACTCTTTTGTCCACGTTTGAACCAATCTGTAATGAAGCCAGGAGCTGAGTGACCCTGGTGGAACCCAAACTGGGCATCACTGAGCAGGTTATTGCTGAGCAGGTGCTGTTGATGACACATTCCCTCACTTCGCTAATGACCGAGAGGAGGCTGATGGGGCGGTAACTGGCTAGCTTGGATTTGTCCTGCTTTTTATGTATAGGACATTGTTGGGCAATTATCCACATTGTCGGGCAGATGCTAGTGTTATAGCTTTCCTGGAACAGCTTGGCTAGGGAAGTGACAAGTTCTGGAGCACAAGTCTTCAGTATTATTACCAGAATGTTGTCAGGGTCCATAGCCTTTGCAGTACCCAGTGCCTCCACCCATTTCTTGATAACACGTGGAGTGAATCAAATTGACTGAAGATGGTTATCTTTAATGCTGAGGACCACTGGAGGAGGCCAAGATGGATCATCCACTCAGGACTTCTAGCTGAGGATTTCTGCAAAAGCTTCAGCCTTATCTTTTGCCCTGATGTGTTGGACTCTTCCATCATTGAGGGTGGGGATATTTGTGTGGAGCCCGCTCATCCAGTGAGATGTTTAATCGTCTACCAGTACTCATGACTGGATGTGACAGGGCTGCAGAGCTTAGACCTGATCCATTGGTTGTGTGTTGTCTAATACTGTCTGTCAATTGCTGCTTGTGCTGCTTGCTATGCGAGTAGTCATGTTTGGTGGTTTCACCAGGTAAATACCTCATCTTGGTAAAAACAATGACTGCAGATGCTGGAAACCAGAGTCTAGATTAGAGTGGTGCTGGAAAAGCACAGCAGTTCAGGCAGCATCCGAGGAGCAGTAAAATTGACCTTTCGGGCAAAAACCCTTCATCAGGAATGCAGGAATACCTCATCTTGATGAATGACTGGTGCTGCTCCTGGTACGCCCTCCTGAATTCTCCATTGAACCAGTGTTGATTCCCTGGTTTGATGATAATGGTCGTGTCGGGGCTGGAGCACAATTCTGCTGCTGTTGATGGCCCACAGTCCTTCATGGATGCCCAGTCATGAGTTGTGAGATTGGTTGTAAGTCTGTCCCAGTTAGTCTCGTGAAAGTGCCACACAACACGATGGAGGCTATTCTCAATGAAGGCGGGTGTTGGTCTTCACAAGGACTGTGCGGTGGTCACCCTTACTGGTACTTTCGTGGACAGAAGCATCTGCAGCTGGCAGATTGGTAAAAATGAGTTCAAGTATGTTACATTTATAAAACTGTGCCACATCTTTATATAATTTTGGCTCAATAAAACACCTGATTCTGGATGCCTGTGGACAATTGGACAATTTCCAAATCCCCACGGTCCTGTCATGGAAATCTGATGTGCTCCTCACGATATCTCCCTGTGATAGCTGGATGGTACCACGAGCCAATATCTAACCAACCATTCTTCATCTGGGGGTCCATGGAGGGACGGTGGTGGGGGGGCGGTCTCCACTTCCTCATCAGTGCTCCATTCTGAAGATAATAGCATTCTGAAACCCCTCCAGCCTCGACCTCAGTCTGAACTGACAGTGCTCATTTATTTCATTCGGGATCTGCTTTTTGGATCTGCTGTAATTAGGGACATCATACCAACCACTCCACCTGGATTGTCTTCACCCTTTTGGAAAGTTTCAGCGATCCTTTCACTTGCTGTGATGTCACATCAACCCTTATTGATGGATTTTGTTTAACCATTGCTCTGGTTACCTCACACGAAGGAGAGAGACCAGGAACCTGTTCCTGTCATTGTTCTGTTTCTTGGCCCTCCTTTGGACATTCTGTAATTATCGGGGAAGATACTGCCTTTAATCCTGACAAAATATTCCCCAGAAGAAAATCAACTCCCTCAACAGGGAATATTTTCCCCACTCCGACAATTACTTCTCCTGATAACAAATCACATTCCAGTTGTACATTTTGATGAACACCTTAGAATCCATTGAGCTCTCTGGAGGGAAAATCGATTCTTTCTCCAGTAAAAGTGATTGTATTGCCCCTGTATCTCTCAGTTTGATTCTGGGTTTAGCTGAAGAAAAAGGAGTCACCATTCCTTTTGATAAAAATCCTGTCCACCTCTCATCTATTTTACAACTTCCTTTACTGATGACAGAATTCACCTCCAGCCTTTTTGTTATAGTTACAGCTACAACCTGCTCCGTGGGATTATCTGTTTGCATTCCCTCCTCTGACTCATTTTTACTAACTCCCATAAATCTCCTGGGTCTTACCTCACAGCTTCCAACATTCCATACGCACATGGCCCACCTTATTCCAAGAGAATCGTTTCAACTTCTGATCATCGCTTCCAGCCTCAGCAATTTCTTTCTTAATCTGAAGAGTAGTTCTCCGGCAGGTCCCTCCTGTCCATTCTCTCCCCTGTCTACCTGCCTTCCACACACACTCCCAATTTTTATTTTTCTCCCATTTCTGGGCCTGATGGGAATAAGGTTTCTGGATTAATCGCCCATCAGGTGACTTCTCCACCTCCTGATGCTGCTTGGCTTGTTGTGCTCTTCCAGCCTCCTGTTTGTCGACTTTGGATTCCAGCATCTGCAAGGTTTTGGCTTTAATGAAGACTATAATCATTAACCATTCTAGCTGCTTGTCATGCTGTTCTTCCCCTTCAGGCTTTTACATGAATTCTGATTCTAGTAGGGAAGGAAGTTTTAAATCCTTCTCAGAGAATAATTTCTCCGACAGCATTGTAAGTATTCTCAGCTGTTAATGCTCTATCCACCTGTCAACATTATTTTGCTGAATTCTCTCAAACTCAGTAGAAGTTTGTGGAGGCTGTTTCTGTAAGTTCTGAAACATCTGTCTGTTTGTTTCTGGGATCGATGCATATGTGCTTTTCACCTTTTCACTTCCTTGTGATCCTGAGAATGTTCCTCTGGCAGGGATATAGAAACTTCTTGTGCTTCCCAAGTTCATTTTGCATGGGCAAACTCCATTGTTTTTCCTCGCCTCACTTGTTTAAATATCTTCTCAAAAGGCATGAAAAATGTCTCCACCTCCTTCTCTTCATAGTCATAGAGTCATAAAGCAAACAAACAGGCCTTTCTGCCCACCATGTTAGTGCTGATCAGTAAACACCAAACTGCACTAATCCCATTTACCTGCACTTGGTCCATAGCATTCCATGCCCTGGCATTTTATGTGCTCATCTGGATGTGTCTTAAATGTTGTGAGAGGAGCTGCCTCCATCACCTTCTCAAGCAGCACATTCCATATTTCTACCACCCTCTGGGGTAAAAAAAATCCTCAATTCCCTCTCAACCACCTTTTCATCACATTAAGCTTATTTCCTCCGGTCATAGACATGTCTGCCATGGGGAAAAGATGATCACAATTGACTTTGTTTATGTCTCTCAGAATCAGATTCACCAACCCCTTCCACCACGCCCCCCCCCACCCACCCCCCCCATGCTTCCTCTGCTCCACAGGAAACAAACTCAGTTGATCAAGTCTCTCTCCTCATAACTAACACTTTCCATCCCAAGCAACATCCTGGTGAATCTACTCTCCACCCTCTCCAGTCCAATCATGTTTGTCCAACAGTGATATGTACACAGTGTTCCAGATATGGCCTAACCAATGCTCTGTAAATTAACAATGAGACTTCCTTACTCCGATATTCTGCACACCGGCTAATGATGGCAAGCATCCCATTTGCCTTCTTCACCACCCTGTCTAGCTGTGCTGATTCCATCTGGGATCGGTGGACTTGTACACCAAGGTCCCTTTGTTCCTCACTACTCCCAAGAACATGAGAACATAAGAGCCAGGAGCAGGAGTTGGCCATCTGGCTCTTCGAGCCTGCTCCACTGTGCAATAAGATCATGGCGGATCTTTTCCTGGACTCAACTCCACATACCTGCACTCTCATCTTATCTCTTAATTCCTTTATTTTTCAAAAAAAAATCTGAGCTCTAAAAATATTTACTGAAGAAACATCAACTACTTCATTGGACAAGAAATTTCATAGATTTTGACCGTCTGGGTGAAGAAGTTCCTTCTCAATTCAATCCTAAATCTGCTCCCCTTAATTTTGAGGCGATGCCCTCTTGTCCAAGTTTCACCTGCCAGTGGAAATATTCTCTCTACTTCAGTCTTATCTATTCTCTTCATAATGTTATATGTTTCTATAAGATCCCCCCTCATTCTTCTAAGTTCCAATGAATATATGCCAGTCTACTCAGTCTCTCCTCATAAGCTAATACCCTCAACTCTGGAGTCAACCTTCTCTGCACCCCTTCTAGTGCCAGTACATCCTTTCTCAAGTAAGGAGACCAAAACTGCACAAAGTACTCCAGGTGTGGCCTCACCAGCATCCTGTACAGCTGCAGTATAACCTCTCTGCTTTTTAAACTCAATCCCTTTAGCAATGAAGGACAAAATTCCATTTGCCTTTCTAATTGCTTGTTGTACCTGTAGACCAACCCTCTGTGATTCATGCATAAGGACACTCAAGGCACATGCCTTTCATTGTGTATATCCTCCCTTATTAGACCTCCCAAACTGGATCACCTTACACTTGTCAGGATTAAATTCCATCTGCCATTGTTCTGCCCAGTTACCAGCTGATCAATATCAGACTGTAGCCTGAGACCCAGTAATCCAAGATGGCAGCAGAGTAGGACTCTTCAGACCAAGTTCATCTGCTCCGTCTGTTTCCTTTTCTGCTTTTTCTTCCACTGGTTTTTATTTTCTTTTGTGTTTTTCTTTTGCATTCTCTCTTCTTTTCTCTCCCAGCCACGGACTTCCAGCCTCACTCGCCAGGCCTCTGACCAGTGCAGCCCCAGTGTTGCGGCCTCTTGACTTGGTGTGGCAGAGTCCTAACCTGGCAGAGAGACCTCCCAGCTCGGTGAGGCAAACTCTCGGTCTGACGTGTTGGGCTCTCAGTTTAATGTGGAGGCCTCTCGGCTCAGAATGCTCGACTGTCACTCCAGCGTGACGAACTCTCGGCCTAGCATGGCGATCTCTCAATGGACCAACGTGGTTGTCTCTCGGCCCACAGTGTGGTCTTTTGCTGTATATAGTGGTCTTTCAGCCCAGCACAGCCTCAGCTTGCCTTCCGGTCTCGAAGTGAATGATTCAAAGTATGATCCCACGGTAGCTAAGCACTTAAGAAAGACTGGAATGATTGAACTTCCAGATTTATTTCTTTATTTTATTCTTAAAACTAAAAAGGTAAAAAAGTCTGTAACGTGTAACTTTTAAATTTATTCTTTCTTTATACCTTGTTCTTAAGATTCTGTATCTCGGTCCTTGTACCTAAGATGGCTCCTTCCAAGGTGACATCACATACTTTTGTACTTGAGTCCATGTAACAATAAAATAAAATCAATATCAACAACACCACCAATTTACGTGGCATCTGAAAACTTTCTAATTATACAATCACAGTCAATTCATTAAGGTACATTACAAACAGAAAGGGTCGCAGCCCCAATTCCTGTCATACACCACTGGTCACAGGCTTCCAATTACGAAGACAACCCTTCACCAACTTGTCAACTTGCCTTGGATCCCATGGGCTCTGACCATCTGGATCAGCCTTCCATGTGGGGCCTTTGTCAAACAAATCAATACTGGCATCCCGACCTCTCCAAGTATTGCTTAATCCTGTACTTCAGGATTTTTTCTAATAATTTCCCTCACACTGACATCAGACTAACTGGTCTGGAATTGCCTGGCCTATCCCTGCTGCCCTTCTTGAACAAAGGAACCACATTGACAATCCTCCAGTCTGGCACTTCACCTGTGGCCAGCGAAGTATTCATCAAGGAAAAGGCAATTAAACTTTCAAGACAATGAAATGAAAACTACAGTTAAGTTAAACCTAAAGACACGTTAGAGAAATGAACGCCTTCTCACTGTTATTTCAATACAATAAAGCTATAATGTTTGAATAGAAAGGATTTTATTTTGCCGTGTTTTGAAATTGTGTTTTCTGTCAGTATGTTTTATTTTATCTTCATTTCTTTTGTGCACTGAGGTCTTATTATTCAATCTAAATCATCAGCATTGCGTACTTATGCTCTACAGATGCTGCAGACCAACTGCATTTCTTCAGCAGTTTTGTTTGTGTTTCAGTCTGAGATCTGTGTTGTCCAATAATACCAGCAGTTGGGATGGGAATAGTTGGCTAGCATCATGATTGTCACTCTAATTAGAAATTGACACTTCGTATTTGATGAATCCAACAAACCCTTACACTGTTTTCACATCTGTCAGTCACCACATCACTGCCACCGCTCTTACCTTTCCAGAATCCAGGCAAATCCTTTTGCTCTCAGTATGTGACTGATGTACTTGGGCATCTTTAATTGCAAACTTTCTTGTTCAGCCTAATGACTCTTTCTTTCTTGTTCAGCTCCTGACAAGCTACACCCTGCAGGCCACTAGATGATTGTGGTCAGCAATGCTTTGTATCTAGAATAGCCCACTTTCTCCCCATATCCTTCTCACTCACACTCTCAACTGATTACCCAGCTTGCCGTGTTTGAGGAGAAATTGACTCGAAATTGAATCAACTGTTGGTATTTCATGTGGCCATTCAATTGGAAAACAAGTATATTTACACTGAAGTTAATAAATTATAAATGTATAATAATTGGACAGAATGATATATTAAACTTTGCAGCATTTGAGGGATATAACTTTTGCCGGTTTGTCAAGAATGCCGGTTCATAAGGTACAGGTTACAACAACATTTGCTGCGTATCTTTTATAATAGACTCCCGTATTTCTCCCACTACTGATGCCAAGCTAACTGGTCGACAAAAAACACTGTGTTCTATCTGTCTTCCTTCTTAAATAGTGGGGTTATTTTAGCCACTTTCCAGTCCATAGGAACTGCTCCTGAGTCTAGATTTCTGAAAGATGACGACGAGTGCATCTATTCTTTCTAATACCACTTTCCTAAGTATTCTGGGGTGAGGGGATCAGGCTGCCAAAGATATTTTATGGCCCCTCTTTGTCCTCCTATTTTTTAAGTACCCCCCCACACTTTCGCTTCTCCCGAAGGGCCTCCCCTCTTTTTAAAGCTCTGTACTTGGTATGTGCTTATTCCTTTTTCTTTCACAAACTATCCATGTCCTTTGACATCCAGGATCCCAGGAGCTGCTGTCCTTGCCTTTCTTTCTGAGCTGGCCCTGAACTACATTAAAAAGATCCCCATTTTCCAAATGTAGACTGACCTCCAAGTAACTGATCCCAGTCTATATTTGCCAGATCCTGTCTAATGAAATTGAAATTGGTCTTGCCTCACTTTAGACATTTACTTCTGCACTACCCTTATTCCTTTCCATAATAGTTAGGAAACGTACGGAGTTATGTTCACTATCTCCAAAATGCTCACCCATTGACTCTTCAACAATTTGACATTACTCGGATTGAGCCCAGCACTGCCCATGTCTAGTGGGACTATCTACGTACTGGCACCAAAAGCTCTCCTGGATGGACTTTAAAAATTCCATTCACATGAAGTCAAACATAAAGTTTATGTTAGAGAAGTTGAAATTCCTTGCTAATATAGCCCTATTCCTCTCACGCCTCTCAGTGATTTGCCGACATATCTGCTCCTCTCTCTCCATCTGACTATTGGGGAGGCTGTAGTATAATCCCAGCAAAGTGATTGTCCTTTTGTCTAGCTCTACCCAGACGGCGTCATTTGAAGACCCTTCAAAGAAATGCTCCTTCAGTAGCAATACTGCAGTCATGGTTTCTTTTATCAATAATGCAACACACCCACCTCTCTTGCACCCTGTCTATCCCACCTCAGACTTGTCTACCCTGGAATGTTGAGTGGCCAGTCCTATCTTTGTTCAATCTTGTCTCAGCAATTGCAACAATATGATATTCCAAAAAGACAATGCAACAGCATATGAAATAGCATAAGAGATATGGTTAGTAAGTTTGCAGATGACACCAAAATTGGAGGTGGAGTGGACAGCAAAGAAGGTTCGGAGAAAGTGAGGACTGAAGTTGCTGGAGATCAGAGCTGAAAATGTGTTGCTGGAAAAGCGCAGCAGGTCAGGCAGCATCAAAGGAGCAGGAGAATCGACGTTTCGGGCATAAGCCCTTCTTCAGGGATTTCTTTTAAGCAAAGAAGGTTACCTCAGATTACAACGGGATCTTGATCAGATGGGCCAATGGGCTGAGAAGTGGCAGATGGGAGTTTAATTCAGATAAATGCGAGGTGATACATTTTGGGAAAGCAAACCTTAGCAGGACTTATACACTTAATGATAAGGTCCTAGAGAGTGTTGCTGAACAAAGAGACCTTAGAGTGCAGGTTCATAGCTCCTTGAAAGTGGAGTCACAGGTAGATAGGATAGTGAAGAAGGTGTTTGCTATGCTTTCCTTTATTGGTCAGAGTATCGAATAGAGGAGTTAGGAGGTCATGTTGTGGCTGTATACGACATTGGTGAGGCCACTGTTGAAATATTCTGGTCTCCTTCCTATCGAAAAGATGTTGTGAAACTTGAAAGTGTTCAAAAAAGATTTATTAGGATGTTGCCAGGGTTGGAGGATTTGAGCTAAAGTGAGAGGCTGAACAGGCTGGGGCTGTTTTCCCCGAAGCGGCAGAGGTTGAGGGTGACCTTATAGAGGTTTACAAAATTATGAGGAGCATGGATAGGATAAATAGTCAAAGTCTTTTCCCTGGGGTTGGGGAGTCCAGAACTAGAGGGCATAGGTTTAGGTGAGAGGGAATGATATAAAGAGACGCAAGGGGCAACTTTTTCACACAGAGAGTGGTATGTGTATGGAATGAGCTGCCAGAGGAAGTGGTGGAGGCTGGTACAATTGCAACATTTAAAAGGCATTTGGATGCACACATGAATAAAAATGGTTTGGGGGGATGTGGGCCGGGTGCTGGCAGGTGGGACTAGATTGGGTTGGGACATCTGGTCGGCATGGACAGGTTGGACCAAAGGGTTTGTTTCCACGTTGTACATCTCTATGTCTCGCTGACTCTGTATTCCCAAGTGCCGTTCAATGTTCTCAGTTCAACCACATTACTGGTCAAGCTCCTTACATTGAAATAGCTACAATTCAGCTTTCTGATCCTCCTGTATTCTGGATCGTGTCCTAGTGGTCACTCAGTGGTTTTCTGCATTGCCCTTACTTTCCCATGAAGGGAAACATTGAGCATTAACTTTAGGGAATGTTAGACCAATTAGTCGGACATCAGCAGTGGAGAAAAAGCTCAAATTCATTATAAAATATTTTATAGCTTCGCACTGAGAAAACAGTGACAGAATTGGGCAGAGTCAGCATGGATTGTCAAAAGAAAAATCATGCTTAACAAATCGACTGGACTTGTTTGAGGATGTAGTGAATGGATTTGACAAGGGGGAGCCAGCGGATGTGGTTTATTTGGACTTTGTAAGGGGAATAGATAGGTGGTTCTGTGGTCAAAAACGAGACTCCTGAATAGCTCTGAAGGGGGAGGGTGAACAGATAGCTGTGATGGTGCATGTAGGCCGCAATGATATACATAATAAACGGGATGAGGTCCAACATGCAGAATTTAGGGAGTTAGGAACCACATTAAAAATAAGGACCTCAGAGGTAGTAATCTCAGGATTGCAACCAGTGCCGCGTATTAGTCAGAATAGACATGGAAGAATAGGCAGGATGAATGAGTGGCTTGAGAGATGGCGCAGTGGGGGGGGGGGGGGGTTCAGATTTTTGCGACATTGGGATTGGTTGGGGGGAGGTGGGACTATTACAAATCAAGAATGCCTGCACCTGGGCAGGACTGGAACCAATGTCCTCCAGGCTACTTTTGCTCACGTTCTTGGGGACGGTTCAAAATAATGTAGCAGAGTGATGGGAACCAAATGAGGAGGTTAGTGGACAGTAAGGAGGTAGTAACTAAAACCTGTAAGGAACTAAGTAATGAAATGGGCGTGATTAAGGGTAAGAATAGGTAGATGATGAACACAAAGGG